>NC_000067.6:145162470-145284970 GCF_000001635.26 Mus musculus | reverse complement strand
ATCTTAGGAAATCTATCTCCACATGTACTATGGTCTTCTGAGCTTGGTGTGGAGAAATCATTAGACCACATATTTTAGGTGCTGCTGCTGCTGATACGAGAATATTGGGGTGTCTTCTATAATGGTGCTTTTCTCAGATCCAGGTTCTTGGGCATGCTCTGACCACCAAGTAAGCCCTAAGCCAGGGGATTCTCTTCTGGTTCTTCTCAAATAATTTGAAGAATAAAATTTATGGTAGACAAGGGGCATGTGTTTTTTTTTTTAAATATATATTTCAGATTCATAGGAGCTTAAAATGCAGGAAGGGAGAGCTAAGCTGAAGGAAGGATGGAAAGAGCTCAACAGAGGGGGCTTTGAGTGTTCATCCAGCTCCTTGTCTGGGACCATTTAAAAGACTCCTACCAGAAAATGAATGACATATGGAAAGGTTATAAGCTACTCCGAACAGTTACAGGTAGCTCTCCTAGTGTTCTCCAGGTCTCAGTTTCTGTCACAGCCACAGTGGATTCTAGAAAACTTTGAGTAAGAAACATCAAAGAAATAGGAGACAGAAGTTTCTTCTGGCATTCCTTTCCTCCAGCAAGGGCATTCTTGGAATTGTTACCTTGGAGAGTTGCTCTACTTGGCCAGGTTCTATAATTTAGAGAATGGATACATTTTTTAATATAAAGTCATCTTTAAGTCATTTAGGAACCAAACAAGGGGACAAAGCCACAAATACTTCTGAAGTTCTTCCTTCCCCAGCCAGCACATGCTCAGTGTAACAGCCTGAGGTCCTTCCTCTATGTGGGCAGTTCATGCCTCCTGTTCCCAGGGCTATAAAAATTTCTTATGCATCACAGTCCAAAAGAGTGAATAGTACTCTGACAGCCTAAATTCTAATTTTATATCTGTTCTTAACATCCGTTATTTAAGAAAGATATTTAATTTCCTACTTTAAAGTTTTCCCCTTTTATTTGGGATTGTAATTTTTTTGTTTGTTTGTTTGTTTTTTGTTTTTTTGGTTTTTTTTATCATTCCATTTGTTTACATCTCAAATGGTATCCCATTTCCCAGTTACCCCTCCAGAATCCCCATCTTATATCTGCCCTCTACCACTTCCCCTTTGCCTCTATTAGAGTGTTGCTCCACAAGCTCAGCCTCTCTCATCCTGCATCTTCATCGTCCCCATATACTGTGCAGGCATCAAACCTCCACAGGACAAAGGGCTTCCCATCCTATTGATGTCAGACAAGGCCACCCTCTGCTACATATCTATCTGAAGCCATGAGTCCCTCTCTGTGCACTCCTTGATTGGTGGTCTAGTCCCTGGGAGCACCGGGTGGTCCAGCCAGCTGACATGTTTTTCCTATGGGGATGCAATAACCCTCCACTTCTCCAGTCCTTCTGCCAGCTCTCCTCCCTGGGTTTCTGAGCTCAATTTGATGGTTGGCTGTGAGCATCCACATATGCATTGGTCTGGTACTGGCTGAACCTCCCAGGGAGCAGTCACACCAGGTTCCTCTCAGCAAGTGCCACTTGGCAGCAACAGCAGTGTAGGAGTTTGGTGTCTGCAAACAGGATGGATCCCCAGGTGGGGCAGTCCCTGGATGGCCTTTCCTTCAGATTCTGCTCCAAATTTTGTCCCTGTCTTTCCTTTGGACAGGAATATTTCTGGTTTAAAAACTTTGAAATGGGTGTGTGGCTGCATCCCTCTACCAAGGTCCATGCCTACCTAACAGAGGTGGTCTTTACAGGTTCTATCTTTCCTTCCTTGTACACAATTCAGCTTCTGGATCCTGGGAGTCTCATGATTCCCAAGTGTCTGGAATCCTCCAGTGGCTATCTGCAGTTCCTAATCCCCCTGCTACATATTTTAGGATCATAATATAATTATAATATTTCTTTCTTTTCCTTGCTGCTTGTACATTTTCCCCTGTTCCTTTCAATTCATAGCCAATGCTTTTATTCACTGGTATTGCATTATGTTTTTATTCACTGATATTACGTGCAAATATATTTCTAAATTGGTCAGTATAATGTTAGTTGTATGTATGTTTTCAGGTCAGTCCATTTGTTATTAGATAATTCATGTGTTCTTCCCTGGATAAGACTTCCTTATTCGTCTGTAGATCTTTGTGATGGTTTAAGGCTACAAGGTCATGGGACATACCTCATCTACTTTTGCATGTCTATTGTTAAGTACAAAAAGTCTCAACTGTTTTGCCTTTTTTAAGATTGTTGTCAATTATCCAACATAAGGAGATATATATATATATATATATATATATATACATGCATATATATGTATGTGTGCAAGTAAAGTTGAGTATGTACAATATATATATATATATATATATATATATATGTGTGTGTGTGTGTGTGTGTGTGTGTGTGTGTGTGTGTGTGTACAAGTAAAATTGTGTATGCACATATTAAATTACAAAAATAGACCCACTTTGACTAGTAGGTGACTAAGTGAATGATTGTGTCTTAACTTTTCTTCACACACTGCTATATTTTAAAGAAAGTGTATTATCAATATTAGCATTGTGGATTTCACTCATTTTAATTTTCATGTGTACAAATAAGAGCACCCATATAACTTTAAGATCAAATGACTCAATTTGATTCTATTAATTTCATTGTGTAGAACTAATGTTCTCCAGCAGGCTTGATAATTATTTATGTCAATGCTTTCTCACTTCAGTAAAGCTCTTACTGACAACCAGAGTCATTCAAAAAGAGAACTATGACAGTGATATTGATCTAACGTTCTCCTCTAAATAAATTATTTCCATTAATTACACAAATGATGGGGTGCACTATGAAATTTTTACTTATACATGTAGAAGTATCCTGCTATGAAGACATTTTTGACATTATTTACAATTTTCTTGCTCTAGAATTTTATATGAAATTTTGCTATGCTTCATAAATTAAAGTCAGGACATTTATATGCTTTGTGAAAAGGATTGTAATTATGTCTTTCTTAATTTTAAAACTTCTGTTCATTTTTGTCACATTGTATTATGAGAAAATAAAATAATCAGAAAATACAAAATAGTTGGATAATCTAAGGATTTGCATAGAGAGATAGAGATATGATAGATATTAGATCTATTTTTACCATGTTTCTGGCCACAATTTTATCTTATATTTATCTTAATATTTATATATTTAATCAAAATATAATTACAACATTTTACTCATTCCCTTTTCTCCCTTTAGTCCCTCCCAAGTCCCCTCCCTCCAACTCCTTTTATTGTTATTAGTCTCAAGTCAATAATCACCTTGATATTGTTCTACATATATGTATATATAGCACATATACACATATACATGTGTGTGTATATATATATATATATATATATACATATATATATATGAATGAGAGAAATACCAACAATCTTTTGAAGCCATTGTTATTGTGTGTGTATATGATTTCAGAACTAATAACTTTGTGCTGGATAAATCCTCAGCAGCTATTAGATGTCTGAATTTCTTTGTCTAAGTGTGAGACACATTGCAGATGTAGAAATTTCAACTTCTGCACTAGCATCTATATTGATATCCCCATTGTTTAGCTTAGTTTTTTTCACAAAGGATCTTTCGGTATTTTGGCTCTAAAAAGCTTTCTGCTCCCTCGACAATGTTTCTTGCCCACAGAAGCAAAAGCTATGATGTAGATGTATCCACTCAAACTGGACTGCATTGTGTCCACATGTGATTTTCTGTGATGATTGTTATTTGCTGTAAAAAGAAACTTCATTAATGAGAAGAAGCAGCTACATATGAAGACTGTATGAGAATTAGTAACTAAAAATTGTTCTTAGCATCTGGAAAGGTGATGTGAATGACAAAGAGAAAGAGAATATGGGGGCAGCTTCTAAAATGGTCACATGAATTTAGAATGGAAAGAAGGCTCTGTAAGCGATTCCCTTGAGTTCTGTCAAAACTAAAATCAAAACAAACAAAAACAAGAGAGTTGGCAAAAAAGGGCAGGAATCTCAAAACTGAAAGTATTTGAAGCCACTATTCCATTACATAAGCATAAGCAGAAATCCCAGATGATGGAGCAGCAGGAGGCTCTAGGAAAACATTGGAGGCACTACAAAGTTTACTTCAGGAGAAGAAGCTAAACTCCTCAAAAAGTATCTATGAATAACTATTGAGACATAAAGAAAATGAAACTGAGATTTGGGCTTCATGAGATTCCAATTGGTACTGTAAAAACTATTATTAATTTAGTTTGAGCAATAAAATTTATTTTTACTTTACATTTTAGTCAGCCAGTGTGTTAGCTGCACTGTCTTTCTTCATTAAGTTATAAGGAAGAACTTTTTCTTTCATTTTTCTCAGTATCTAAAAGGCAGGTCCCATGGGCCACAGAAAATTTAGGTCAACTATGAACATGGCTGGTATGAAAATATAAAGTTACTTATAATATTATGAAATTTTTGTCAGGGTCTTTTCTAACTCAATGGAATAGAATTTAACATGAACTTTATAAATGACCATTTATTTTTCCAATGTCTAAACTTTGTAAATATATGTTTGATGATTCAAGATGCAGTTTGCCTTGCTTGGCCTCATCTTCTTAATACTTTGAGCACCATGTTTTCTTTTGTTCCCTATCAGGACAAGCTGGAAAAAAATCTGTCCTCCATAGCCCAAAGTCTTTTGTTTGATCATATTTACAAAGTTACATTTACCAGCAAAATGCAATCACTGTCAAAATCTTCACATGTTTTCACAGAAACAAACAATCAGATGTATAAAATTCATATGGAATCCCAAAAGGCCCCAGATAGGCAAACAGTTCTAAGCTAAAATAACAATAATGAAGGAACTACCATCCCAGATTCCAAGATATATTACAGAACTACAGCAAGAAAACTGTGTCTTTCTTGCACACAAGCAGAACTGTAGAGCAAGATAATTCTCAAAGAGAAGTACAAGTAGCTAATGCCACCTGACATTTGTCAAAGATGCAAAATACTCCGGAGAAAACTCAACATGTTTATCAAATGTTGGGGGAATAAGTTCCTCTAGATCCAAAAGAATGCAAATAGACTCCCACTATCATCCTGCATACAAACCAACTCCAAATGGATCAAAAAGCTTTAATATAAAACCTGAAATGCTGAGATTGGTGGAAGAAACCTAGGCAGTAGGCTACAGGATATAAATATAGAAGAGGACTTCCAACTAGGGTCCTTTTCCTCAAGAGTTAAGGCAGACCATTTACTAATGGGAGCTCATAAAACTGAGCTAACAACTAAAGAAACCATCAACTGATTAAAGAGAAAGAAATAAACTTTCAAACAATAAAAATGCAATATAATAGAGTAAAAAACTCTCCTAGAAAGAAGTAAAAATGATTAAGAAATATCTCAAAATGTACATTATTTTTAACAATTAGAAATATGCAAACTAAAATAAAATTGAGATTTTTCTCACCACAGTCAGAGAAGCTAAGATTAAGAACACAATTGAAAAAAAAAATCCTGGTCAGTTATACAGAGAGAGTGTTTAAATAGGAGGTGTTCACTGGGTCCCAAATACTGTAGGAGACAGAGAGATGGGCTACATCAGGAGAACCGGGCTCACAAAATCAACTAATCAGGCTCACATCACAGAAACTGAAGTGGGAAGCATGGGGCATGCATGGGTCTGCACCATGCCTTCTTCATGCATATTATGGCCATTAGCTTTGTGGTTTTGTGGGACTCCTAACATGAGAAGCATTTTATGTCTTTCATTCATAAAAGCAGATAGTAAGACAGAAATCTTTACAGATGCAGAAACTCTATAGTTCCGTGTTGCAAGGTGAGTGCACAACACTTATATGTGGTCACTTTCATCAGTCAATTTAAGGATGATGTCTCCAGCTGGGATGAAAGATTTAGTTCTGAGGAAACAGTATGTAAAGGAACATCATTCTCACACATTTCATTAAAATCAAATGGTGGTACTCAGCAGTTGTGTGAGTGTTCATTTTACATTATGGTTAATATATGAAAGATTGAGAAGTTTGATTGCTAAATTTATATTAAGACTATTAAATGAGGAGTTGGTGGTAAAGAAGTTCCTGTGAGTTTAAGAGCCTGCTCCAAGAGGACCTGAGATCCTATCCTCGAACCTTGTCTAAAGAACTCTCTCTCTCTCTCTCTCTCTCAGTTTCTAAATAGTTTTTAAAAATAAACCAAAAAATATGTCAGGAATTTTCTTGATTATTGTGAGACATTCGAAGGACATAGTAAACCTGAAAAAGTACTTTGATGGATTTCCATTCTGACTTTATAGAAAGTTAAACAACCAGGAATACAGATAGCCAGATTGGTCATTTAAGGGATATGGGAGTCTCCCTACTGAATATACAACCACTGTACTAGCAAGGAGTACAGACAGTCAAATTGTTGGCATTGGAAGATGATATTACCTGTACATGTGGGCTCTTGACCTCAGGGTTATGGGATAATATTGATAAGGCAAGAAATCATCTCACCCATATTTAATGTTAAAGCAGACTGTGATCAAAGGGTAATTGATCAAGACTAAGAATAAGATTAACACTCTAAATTTAATCATTATTTACTCAGTTGAGTATATGCACATTTAAAAACATACATTTTATGAAATTCTAAAATTGGTAACTAGTCTACTATTAATTAATAAACTACGAGAGAGCCATGAGATATATTTGTATGTGTAAACTACTAAATTTTAATCCCTATTATATTACCAGGTTTCTAAGAGATATCAAATAAATATCAAAGAATAAGTCTTTGCTGATATATGATGCATGTATTGTGACAGTGAAACCATATATCATGATGTGGACATAAGATTCTTAAAATTGACTGTTATGTATTGTGATTAAGAGTAGTGAACTAGAGGTGGTGAATAATTGGATCTCAGGTTAAGAGTCTTCTGCTCTTGGTTTCCAGCACTTATATTTGGTGTCTCACAACTGCTTGTAACTTCAACTCCAGGAAAGCAAATGCAATCTCCTGCCCTGCATGAGCATTTGTATATATACACTACATACACAGAGAGACCAATGCACATATACATAAATAAACATTTAAAAGATTCTTGAGCTAATCAATTAATAGATTTATACAGATGTCATATGCACACATAGATTATGATCCAGTGTTCTCCTACATTTGTACTTCCTATACTTTTATAGATAAATAATATTATATAGGAATATATGAAATGGGAGCAGGAAGGAAGGTGTCCAGCAGAACAAAAGAGATAATAGGAAGATGAGGTTGTAGAAATGGCTGGTCAGAACAGTCTGGAGACATATGTTCACAGTATATTACCTGATTCTGTGCAAATATGCTATGTAGTAGTGTAAGATTCACAAGAAAAAGAGAGAACAATAAAAAAGGAATGGAAAAGAATTTGAATATGTACACAATCGCATACTTGAAAATCCAAATTTCTATGGAGCTTATCTAGGATTATTATTTTCAAACACAAATATTTCAATTATATATTTAGAACCAAACAAAATCACAAACATTACAGATCCTAAAATTGAGTGGTAATGTACCTTTAAATGAAATTGAGTCATTTTAAGCAACTGAAATGAATAAACATATCACTTTTATAAATAATACATTAATGTAAATTATGTACAGATGGGTATCTCATGCATAACTGATACTTAATTTATATATTACATATGTAATATCTATATAATGTGAGTGATGCAGTCTATATACTTGTATATATACATATATTTTGGGGTTTTTTGTTATGTTTTTCACTTCTTACACATTCATTAACAAAATTCTCAACTAGGAAGAAAATATTGGAGAAGGAGATATGTTAAAATCTCAAAACTGGATAGAAATACCCTATCTTTTCCAATCTTAAAGGTGACTGGTAGCATTATACTCTTTTATGTGTATGATTTGCTAAAGGTCTGATAACTTCTCAGTCATCAGGAAAACTGGTTCACACTTTTACAGTGGTTTTTTTTTCTGCATATGAGTATCACTTTAAATCTCATGTGAAGGTAGTTCTGAAACAGAATGTCAAAAAACGAACAAATTTGTCTAAAATTTTCTAGAAAATCATATCTGATTTCATATGTAAATGGAAGGGAATGTGATGATATTTTTCAAGATATATGACACAAGTATTGTGACAGTGAAACCATATATCATGATGTGGACAAAAGATTCTTAAAATTGACTGTTATGTATTGTGATTAAGAGTAGTGAACTAGAGGTGGTGAATAATTGGATCTCAGGTTAAGAGTCTTCTGCTCTTGGTTTCCAGCAACTCAAAAACATAAAGACAAACTTTAATGACTATTACAGCTATCATGTTGGTTTTGCAAATTATAGACTTATCTCAAATGCTTATATTTCTGTGTACATATGCAAGCACATATATATTTAATTATATTTGTAAGTATAAAATGGATAGTAGTTATATACCTGACTGATAACCAGAGTAGTACAATTTATTTACAAGGAATGCCTCGATGGGTAAGAATGTAATCAAATTCTGCTTCTAGGAAATTACATATTTACTGAGATCTGAGAAATTTTGTTTGTTGAGATCACTCTTGCAAATGACCCAGAGGACATATAGCATTTGTGCCCTGGCATTTCAACACTCTTGTGTCTTTTTCTGTAGAGGCTAAGAAGCAGCTGTGCATAGTCAATCGTAAAACCTTGCAGCATTCTGGAATTCCTAATCAGTTAATCAGTTTTTGTTTATAAACACTTAACAGATTTCCTGTCACATCACCAAATGTATTTGAAACAACTAAGCCTAACTGAAATATGGAAAAGTGGGTGTTTAATTAACAGGACACATGTATCTTTCTAAAATATTTATTGTGATACCATACAACACTTTTCAGTTGGACTACTCCAACAGTAGCATTTTATCAGATATAATTATCTTGATTTTCTTTTTCTTTTGGATGGGTCTTAATATTTTGAATGGTTTTCTGTTTGTTTGCTTGCTGGGTTTTTTGTTTGTTTGTTTGTTTGTTTGTTTGTTTGATTGGTTGGTTGATTGATTGGTTGATTGGTTGGTTGGTTGGTTGGTTATTCCATTGCACTGTTCTGATGCATGATTCTGTAGAAAACATTGCAATACTGCAATCTCTAAGAGCTAATAATATTAAATCTATAAATGATTGCCTTTTTACTTTTACATGAATTCCAAGGATGAAGTAATCCTCTTCTATACTCTGGGATGGTATGTCAGCTACATCACATAGTTCATTAGTTACACTTTCTGATTTCTCCATTATTGCGAGAGTCTATATTTTATGCCATGACATAAAAGGAATTTCTTTTCTTTCATTTTCCAAGAAAGTTTTCTCCCCATTTTAAAAGTTCTTACTGGCTGCCTCTTCAAAGTGCCAAATTCATCTGATGGTCTGTTCAAGGCATCTTGACTTTTGTTAACACTTATCTTCTAAAGTCCTCTCAGCTGCTGCTCAATGCCAATTTCCAACATACTTCCCTCTCTTGGGCATTTGCTACAATAGCATTATGCTTTCTGATCTCCAATTCTGCATTAGTTATCTGTCACTGAATAAGGAATTATACCAGATTTTAGCAGCATCATGCAGAAACACTTAGTATCTCTATCTACCAGTCTTAAATTTCCATACTAAACTGTTGTAAACTGATGATTTGAGTAAATAGAAATTGATCCTGTCATATTAATGAAGTCCAGAAATCCCATATAAAAGCATTAGCATGTGTGATTCCTTTTGTAGGTGCTGAGAGATAGTGCATGATTTTGCTCAGTAAGCCTGTGATGTGTGTTGCCAGTATTTCACGATTTTTCTTTTAAACTTGATTCTTACTTTTGCCAAGATGCATAGAAGTTACTTTGAATCCATATCCTAGCTGGAAAGCTAGTATTTCTTATTTGATTGGATTTAATTAACATTCCAATCATTGCCTTCACTTGCAACCCCCCTCCCACAGTTCCATTCCTCCCCCTGACCCCCGCCTCCCAGAAAGTGCTCCCACTCCACCAGGCTTCCCCCCTCCCTTGGACCTCAAGTATCTCAAGGACTAAGCACATTTTCTCCCACTGAAGCCAAATGAGGCAGACTTATGCTATATATGTGCCAGGAACCTCAGACAAGCCCCTGTACACTCAGTTAGTGGCTCTGTCTCTGGGAGCTCCCTGGGGTCCTGGTTAGTTGAGACTGCTGGTCTTCCAATAGGGTCACCCTCACCTTCAGCTTTTTTTTTCAATTTTTTTATTATATATTTTCTTCATTTACATTTCAAATGCTATCCCGAAAGTCCCCTATATTCTCCCCCCACCCTGCTCCCCTACCCATACACTCCCACTTCTTGACCCTGGCATTCCCCTGTACTGGGGCATATAAAGTTTGCAAGACCAAGGGCCTCTCTTCCCAATGATGGCTGACTAGGCCATCTTCTGCTACATATGCAGATAGAGACATGAGCTCTGAGGGTACTGGTTAGTTCATATGGTTGTTCCACCTATAGGGTTGCAGACCCCTTCAGCTACTGGGTACTTTCTCTAGCTCCTCCATTGGGGACCCTGTGTTCCATCCAATAGCTGACTGTGAACATCCACTTCTGTATTTGCCAGGCACTGGCATAGCGTCACATGAGACAGCTGTATCAGGGTCCTTTAATTCAACCATAGGGGTCCCCCAACTACATTCTTATTTTTAAATATTTTTATTAGGTATTTTCCTCATTTACATTTCCAATGCTATCCCAAAAGTCCCCCATACCCTCCCCCTACTCCTCTACCCACCCATTCCCACTTTTTGGTCCTGGCGTTCCCCTTTACCGGGGCATATAAAGTTTGCAAGTCCAATGGGCCTCTCTTTCCAGTGATGGCGGACTAGGCCATCTTTTGATACATATGCAGCTAGAGTCAAGAGCTCCATATCTGGGAATCCATCCCATAATCAGCTTCCAAACGCTGACACCATTGCATACCCCAACTTCATTCTAATGGTTGGGTGTAAGTATCTGCATTTGTCTCAGTCAGCTGCTCATAGGGCATTTCAGAGGGCAGCCATAGCAGGCTCCAGTCTGTAAGCACATGATAGCATTAGTAATAGTGTCAGGCCTTGGTTTCCCCCTACCCCTATGAGATGGATCCCATGATGAGCATGTCATTGGACAGCCTTTCCTTCAGTCTCTTCTCCATATTTGTCCCTGCAGTTCTTTAAGACAGAAACAATTCTGGGTCAGAAATTTTGACTGTCTCCCCACTCTCCAACACAGGCTCCTCCATCCCTCTACCTCCTGTGATTATTTTGCTCCTCTTTCTAAGTTGGTTTGAGGTACCTGCACTTGGAACTTTCTTCTTGTTAAGCTTCCTACGGTCTGTGAGGTGCACCATGGGTATTCTGAACTTTGGGCTAATATTCACTTATCAGTGAGTACATTACCTGTATATTCTTTTAGGTTTGGATTACATCACTCAAGATGATATTTTCTTGATCCACCCAGTTGTCTGAAAAATTTCATGATTTCCTTCTTATAAAATAGCTGAATACTATTGCATTGTATAGCTAAACCATATTTCTGCATCCATTCTTTGGTTGAGGGACATGTGGGCCATTTACAGTTTCTAGTTGTTAAAAATAAAATTGCTAGGGGAGTGGGGGGTATGGGGGACTTTTGGGATAGCATTGGAAATGTAAATGAGGAAAATACCTAATAAAAATGTTAAAAAAATAAACTTGCTATGAACATAGTGAATCAGATGTCCCTGTGATATGCTGGACCATCTTGGACTTGAGCTTTGTATAAGGAGATAACTATGAATCAATTTGCATTTCTTCATGCAGACTACCAGTTAGACAAGCACCACTTTTTTTAGATGTTTCTTTTTTTCCATGGTACAGTTTTAGCTTCTTTGTCAAAGATCAAGTGACCACAGGTATGTGGGTTTATTTCTGAGTCTTTAATTCTATTCCATAAATCAACCTGTCTGTTTCTGTACTAATAACACACTGACTTTTATTACTATTGCTCTGTAGTACAGCTTGAGTTCAGGGATAGTGATTCCCCCAGCGATCATTTATTGTTGTGAATGGTTTCACTCTCCTGCTTTTATTATTTTTACTTTTTTACTTTTCCATGTAAAGTTGATAATTCATTCTTCAGAGACTTGAAATTATTATCATACAGATATTTAACTTTCTTGGTTAGAGTTACACCATGCTATTTTATATTATTTGAGACTATTTATGAAGAGTGTTATTTCCCTATTTTCATTCTTAGCCTGTTTATTGTTTGTATAAAGGAAGGCTACTGATATTTTGAGTTTGTTTTATATCCAGTCACTTTGATGAACTTTTTTTTTCTGTAGAAGTTGTCTGCTATAATGTTTAGGATCACTTATGGATATTATCATGCCATCCACAAATTAGTGATACCTAGACTTCTTCCTTTCCAATTTGTATCCACTTGGTCTTCTTTTGTTCTTCTAAATTTTCTAGCTAGAACTTCAAGCATTATTTGAATAGACAGGGAGAGAGTAGGCAGCCTTGTCTTGTCCCTCATTTTAGTGGGATTGCTTTAAACTTCTCTCCATTTAGTTTGATAATGGCTGTTGGTTTGCTGTATAGTGGTTTTATTATTTTAAGTTATGTGCCTTGAATTCCTGATCTCTTCAAGTCTTTTAACATGAGGAGGTATTGGGTTTTGTCAAAAGCTTTTTCAGCATCTAATAATTTGGTCATGTAATTTCTTCTTTGAATATTTTTATTTAGTGGATTACATTGATGGATTTTTATATATTGGACCATCTCTTCATCCCTGAGATGATGTCTTCTTGATTCTTGTGAATGATGGTTTGATGTGTTCTTGGATTCGATGTCTGAGAATATATATTGAGTATTTTTGCATTGATATACATGAATGAGATTTGTCTGAAGATCTCTTTCTTTGTTGAGTCTTTATGTGGTTTAGGTGTCAGTGTAACTGTGGCTTCCTAAGATGAATTAGGTAGTATTCTTTCTTTTTGTATTTTGTAGAATAGTTTGGGTATATTGGAATTAGCTCTTTGAAGGTCTGGTAGAATTCTACACTAAAAACACCTGGCCCTGGGCTTTGTGGCTTTGTGGCTTTGGTGTGTGTGTGTGTGTGTGTGTGTGTGTGTGTGTGTGTGTGTGTGTGTGTGTGTTTTAATGACTATTTGTAACTTCTGTAAGTGTTACTGGACTGTATAGATAGTTTATCTGACCTTTCTTTAACTTTGGTATGTTGTATCTGTCTAAAAATCATTTCATGTATAGTTTACAGTTTTGTTGATTATAGGGTTTTGTAGTGGGTTCTGATGATTTTTTGAATTTCCTCGGTTTCTTTGGTCTATCTCCCTTTTCATTTCTGATTTTGTTAATTTGGATACTGCCTCTGTGCCCTTTAATTATGTTGGCTAAGGTTTCATCTATGTTGTTGATTTTTTTCAAAGAACAAGATCTTGTTTTTGTTGATTCTTTGTATCTTTCACTTTGTTTCTAACTGGTTCATTTAAGCCCTGAGTTTGATTATTCCCTGCTGTCTTCCTTTGCTTCTTTCTGTTCTATAGCTTTCAGGTGTGCTCTTATCTTCCTTATATGGGATGTCTCTAATTTTTTTATGAAGGCACTTAGTGCTTAGAATTTTTCACTTGAGACAGCTTTCATTGAGTCACATAATTTTGGGTATAATATGTCTTCATTTTCATTGAATTGTTGAAATCTTTTATTTATTTATTTATTTCTTCACTGACAGAGTTATCACTGAGCAGAAAGTTGTTCAGTTTTTGTAATTGTGTGGGCTTTCTGTAGTTTCTATTGGTATTGAAGTCTAGCCTTAGTTCATGGTGAACTGAAAGAATGCATGGGATTATTGCAATCTTCTTATATCTGTTGAGGCTTGTTATATGTCTAATAATTTGTTCAGTTTTAGAGAAGGTTCTATGAGATGCTGAGAGAAATGTATATTCTCTTCCTTTGGGGTGAAATGTTTTGTAGATATTTGTTAAATCCATTTGTTTCATAACTTCTGTTAGTTTCCCTGTGTTTCTGTTTAGTTTCTGTTTCAATTACATGTCCAATGGTGAGAGTGGTGTCTTGAAATCTCCCACTATTATTGTGTGAGGTTAAATGTGTGTTTCAAGCTTCAGTAAACTTTCCTTTACAAATCTGTGTGTCCTTGAATTCAGGTCATAGATGTTCAGAATTGAGTCTTTCTCTTGGTAGATTGTTCCTTTGTTGAATATGAAGTGTCCTTCCTTATCTCATTTGATAACTTTTGAATGAAATTCGGTAACTATTGGATGAATATTAGAATGGCAACTCCAGCTAGTTTCTTGGGACTATTATCTTGGAAAGTTTTTGTTTTCCCAGCCTTTTACTCTGAAATAGTGGCTATCTTTGTCATTGAGGTGTGTTTCTTATGTGCAGCCAAATGTTGGATCCTGTTTATATATCTTATTAGCCTTTGTCTTTTAAGTTGGGAATTTAGTCCATTGTTGTTAAGAGATATTAAAGACAAATGATTATTAGTTCCTGTTATTTTTGTTGCAGGGGGTATTATGTTTATGATTTTCTTCTTTTTTGTTTGTTGTGAAATGCTTAATTTCTTGTCTTTTCTTGGGTATAGTTATCCACCTTGTATTGGAGATTTCCTTGCAGTATCTTCTGTAGTGTTGGATTAGTAGAAAGATCATTTAAATTTGGGGTTGTCATGAAAATCTTAGTTTTTCCATCTATGATGTTTGAGAGTTTTGATGGGTATAGTAGCCCAGGCTTACATTTGTGTTCTCTTTGGGTCTACATGATATCTTTCCAGGATCATCTGATATAATTTTGATAGGTCTGCCTTTATATGTTATTTGCCCCTTTTCTCTTACATCTTTTAATAATCTTGATTTATTCTGTGAATTTAGAGTTTTGATTATTATGTGATGGGAAGATTTCTTTTCTGTTCCAATCTATTTGGTGTTCTGTAGGCTTCTTGTACATTTATGGACATCTCATTTTTTAGGTTAGGGAAATTATCTTTTATAATTTTGTTAAAGATGTTTTCTGGCCATTTGAGCTGGACTGTTTTTCCCTCTTCTATTCCTATTATTGTTAGATTTGATCTTTTCATCATGTCCTAAATTTCCTGGATATTTTTGGTTAGAAACTTTTTACACTTTGTATCTTCTCTGTCTGATGTGTCAATATTTTCTATGTTATCTTCTACATCTGAAGTTCTTCTGTATCTTGTATTCTGTTGGTGATACTTGCATTTGTAGCTACTGATCTCTTTCCTAAGTTGCCCATCTCCAGGGTTGTCTCTATTTGGGTTTTCTTTATTGTTTCTCTTTCCATTTTAGGTCTTGGATCATTTTGCTCAATTCCTTCATCTGCTTGATTCTATTTTGTTGTATTTCTTTAAGGAATTTATTTGTTTCTTCTTTATGGGCTTCTACATGCTTGCCTTTATTTTCCTATATTTCTTTAAAGAGGATGTATATCTATCTATCTATCTGTCTATCTATCTATCTATATCCCTTAAAATCCTCTATAATCTTCATGAGGTGATATTTTAAATCATTATCTTGCTTTTCAGGCCTGCCAGAGTGTCAAGTGCTTGCTGTGGTAGGAGACCTTGGTTCTGATAGTGCTGAATTGCATTGGGTCCTGTTTCTTATGATCTTGAACTTGCCTGGAACTGGAGATCATCTGTGAGCAGTATGTGTACACCTGCAACCAGACCTAGGTCCCTTAAACAGAAAAATTTGTAAGCATTAATGTCACTCCAGCCCTGAAAGCTGTTTTTAATTAAAATTTCTGTGGACCAAAGAGTGAAAATCATTAGCATATGTGTGTTTTTATATGTGATATGTAAAGAATGGTATATTGTGTGTATATCCATATGTCAAAATGGTTTATCTATAATCATTATCTATCTGTTTGTATATCTATGTACATATTCATCTACAACGAAAGGATAGAAACTCATGTTTAGTACTAGATTAAATTTCTAACTTTCTAATCTAAGAGTTTCAGCCTAGTACTAAATAAACTAAGTAGTATTATGTCAAGAATTAAAAATGAGGCAACTGTACGTTGTTTAGCCTTATTTCATTTAATGCTATTTAAAGCAAGAGTCATATTTTAATAGTTAAAATACTAGAGCTACTTTAGTTCTGATAATATCCCTTTATTTTTTTCCTTTAGATCTTTAATTTTTAATTCTGAAGGTAATATACACATCTCTGTAAGCACAAATGTATTCAGGCACATGCTACCTGGCACACTTTGAAGCAGCTGTGAATCTTATTTTATAACATATTCCAGAGTAGGAATCCAATTGTGAGATAAGATCCTAGTGATCAGTCAATCGGTTTGGGATGTAAATTCTGTGGCAACCAAGATCAATGGCTTGTGAAGGCTGGCAATTCTCATTTAATATTTGTAAGGAGGACAGTTCACAAGAGGCAAACCTGAGAAAAACAAAGCAAAACCAAATCTTTTTGAGAATCAGAATTTGAGAGACTGTTATTCCTGTGGCTTCTTGCCTAAGAATTTTTGCATTTTGTGCTGCAATGCTCCAATGTATTTCCAATATATTCTCAACTTAACACAGACTTTTGTGATGATACTAGAGTTTTGGATGAAGAAAGACCTTAAGTTAATAATAATGTAAGTGATTAACTGTGTGGAGAAAGGAGTTTCAGCAGGAACCATTTCCATTCCACACACAGCAAACCTAGAAACATATCCTAAAGGCAGGGTCATCTTATTGCTGAGAATCACGCTGTAATAATTGTTCTATATTGCTTCATCTGTAGCTTTAATGAGGCATATGCTAGAATAAATGTTAATCATCATAGAATGGAAATGAAAGTTTTATCTGAAAAATAAGTAAAAGGATAACAAAACAAAAAGAGAAAGAAGTACAGAGAGAAGGAAACATTTAATTTTTTTTTCCATTCAAGAGATAGGAAAATGTTCAGCACCACAAAGTTTTACATAGGAATATGTAATTAATTTAAAATGGACAGAATGGAAACACATTTATATTTATTTGTTACTACATATGGCTCAAAAGATCTAAAATATAATGAAAATAAGCCAAAGGCTTTTTAAATACCCTTGTACTATTTAAAATATGAATGTTTAACACATTTCATGAGCTACAGTGATCTTTTCTTTATGTTTAAAGTATTCCTATGTAGGCAGTATGGAATTTTAATATGTTGAATTATGATGCATTCTATAATGGGTATTTACTTTATTACTATTTAATATCAAAATGTAGCTCTTGAGTTCTGAATGCATTCATACAAATTTTAATGGGAGACAAGTATGCTATTATTATCAATGTCTGTCTCTAAATATCAGGAAAAAAATGGAATCCCATTGACTTTGATATTCTACAACAAATTAATAATTATCACGTTCTCTTTTCAACATAATAAAATATGTAAATAGTTAAAAATATGTAAATAGAATATAATTGACAAAGTGATGTGAAGAAAGATATGAAGAAACAAATATCTACAAAATATTAAATATACACATACAGACTCCCACTGTCAAATAGAGCTTGGGAATACATATGGGAGAATAGGAGGAAGCATTGTGTACCCTGAAGAGGATATGAACTCCATAGGAAGACCAAGAGAATCATTTAACCTGGACCCTTGGGGCTTTTAAATCTAAACTAGCAAGCAAAGATCATACAGGGGCTGGACACAGGCCTCCCTTCACATATGTGGTGGATGTGCAGCTTGGTCTTCATGTGTGTCCTGAACAACTAAAATGGGGACTATATGAAAAGCTCTTGCCTGAACACAGGATATGTTCTTCTAGCGGAGCTGCCTTGCCTAGTCTCAGTGGAATAGGAAGCGTTTAGACTCAAAGATAATTGATGTGCCAGAGTGGGGGAATACCTGGAGGGGGCAGATGCTCAGAGGAGAAGGGGAGAGAGGCTGGAGGTCAGGATTGTGGGAAGGGGTGACCAGGAGGAGGTCACTGAGTGGCCTCTAAAGTGAATTAAGTGAAAATATTAAATTTAATTTAAAAATTTTTAAAGTATAATTTGAAAAGGACCAACCTTGTTAAGATAGAAAATTGATATGTCTTGAAAAAAAGGAAAAGTACAGACACTGATCTCCTCAGCAATGATAAATAATTAGAATCAGAAAAGCTAAATTCCTTGTTCTGATCAGATTTCCTCTTCAGCAGAAATCATATTTTCCATGCCTTAGATTCCTATCTTTATATTGTGAGAAAGTAAGAGAACCAACCTAGGAGATTTGGCTAAAACAACTTTAAATCAGTTTTCTAGCTCTGAAATAAAGGCTGTTGGGATTGAATACTGAAAGCAGTGTAAATTATACAGCTATTATAGTTCATTTCTGTGTAAGCAAGGAAAGCTGTGAAAAGGCATAGGATCCCAGTGTAGGGAAGATAATAAAGTTGTTTCATAATCTTTCCCATACTATTCACTAGTGAACAGTAGCATGCTCTTTCTGATCTAACACCAACAATTGTACAATGCACCATAAAGTAATGACTATAACCATAAGAATGAAGTGGAAACCGTAGACTTTCTTTCCGTAACAGCAAATAAATAAATAAATGGATAGTATACTAATTAATATGAAGGAGAAAATAGGTGAGAGAATGCAGTCAAATGCACTAGAAAGTTTCACTTATGAGTAAACAGAAGAGTAACAGGCATCTGGCTCCATTTCCATAATAGATATGTGTAAATGAAATTGTCACAGTAAGTTTGAGAGTAAAACAATAATGAAAATATTTCAAATACGTGCTATGAGGGTCATTCAACAGAAGTTCATTTGCATAGAATGTGCAAATCCATGATTTTCTTCCATAGAATACCAAAAATGATCATGATGACAATAATGATAATAGTAATATGATTAAGATCATTTAAAATACAGTACAATTAGAATACTAATACAAAGCCCACACTAATGACAAAAGAAGTAGTTATTTGAACTAAGACTCTTACAATGACAAAAAAAATTCTAAATTCAATAGGACCAGAAATTGAGACACCACAAATGACTGTATCCATGCTGCTAAAGTATAGATAGATGTCTCCATTCTTTGGTTGAAGGTCATCTGCATTGTGTCCAGTTTCTGGCTATTATAAATAAATCTGCTATGAGCATAGTGGAGCTATGGGCATCTTTTGGGTATAATGCACAGGAGTAGTATAGCTGGGCTTTTAGGGAGAAATATTTCCAATTTTCTGAGAAACCACCATATTGATTTCCAGAGATGTTTAACAAGTTTAAAATCTCATCAGCAACGAAGGAGCATTCCCGTTTCTCCGCATCCTTGTCAGCATGGAGATCATGCTGAAGTTTTGATCTTAGAAATTCTGACTGGTGTAAGGTATAATCTCGTGTTGGTTTTATTTATATTTCCCTGATTACTTGGTTTTAATTCAGGAAATTGTGTCCTTTACCAATGTGTTCGAGGCTATTTCTCACTTTCTCTTCCATTAGCTTTTGTGAGCATGGTTTTATGTTGAAGTTCTTTGATCCATGTGGGTTTGAGTTTTCTGCAGTGTTATAAATATGGATCTATTTGCATTCTTTTACATGCAGTTAGACTAGCACTATTTGTTGAAAGTGCTTTCTTTTTTACATTGTACGGCTCTGGTTTCTTTGTCAAAAATCAAATGTCCATAGGTATAGAATACTATTCATCTATTTATAATAAAGATTCTACAAATTTTGCAGACAAATGGATGGAATTAGAAAATATCATCCTGAGTGAGGTAACCATAACCCAAAAGGACATGCATAATATGTATTCACTGATAAGTGGATATTAGACATAAAGTACAAAATACCCATGATAAACACATCAAAACCATAGAAGTTAAACAAGATGGAAGGCCCAAGTGAGGATTCTTTAATCACATTTAAAAGAAGGACTAAAATAGTTATAGGTGGCAGATATAGGGAAGCAACTAGCTGGGAAATGGAAGGGGGAGGGGAATGGATGAGGTATGGAAAGACACAGTCAGAAAGGACCAAAGGGTCAGGAGATTGAATGGAAATCTGAAGCTTCCAAGGATGGGAGTTTGGACAGAATATCTAGAAAGTCCCAAAAGCATAGGATGGGGAGCCTCTCAGGATTTAATGCAAGTGACTTTAGCCAAGTTGCCTAAAAATGGGGATATGGAACCTGAAGAGGCCACTCCTTGTTACCTGGCAGGACCCTAAGTGGAGAAATAAGGACATCAACCCACAAAACACTTAACCCAAAGTTTCTCCTGTCTAAAAGAAGTGCAGAGACTGAAAGAATGGCCAAGCAATAACCAGCCCAACTTGAAACCCATCCCATGGGCAAGCACCAAACTCTGACATTATTAATGATACTGCTATGCTTACAGACCAGAGCCTAGGAGAAACTGTCCTGTGAGAGGCTTTATCCAGCACCTGACTAGAACAGATATAGATATCCACAGACAAATTTTGGGCAGAGGTTAGAGAATCTTATGAAAGAGTTGGAGTATGTATTGAAGGTCCTGAAGGGGATGAAAACCCCATAGGAAGACCAAAAGTGTCAACTAACCTGGACCCCTGGGAGTTCTCAGAGACTGAGCCACCAACCAAATAGGCTATAAAGAAACCCCTGGCACATATACAGTAAATGTGCAGCCCATATAGGAACCTAAACAAGTAGAGTAAAATTTTACCCTAAAGCTGTAGCCTCACTGTGGTATCTCTTGCCCAATAGGGTTACTTTGTCTGATCTCAGTAGAAGACGATGCAACTAATGTGGCAGAGACTTGCTGTACCAGGATAGGGGGATACACAGAATTGGTCCCCACTCTCTCTGAGGAGAAGAGGAGGGAGGATAGGGGAGGGAATCTGAGAGGGGGCCCAGAAGAGGCCCAGCATTTGGGGTGTAGATAAATAAATAAATATTAAGAATATGTAGATATCATAATTACTTTATAGAATTAATAGAAAATATATACAAAATTATATTGTTTAGAACATAAAGTACATTTTAAGCATGATTCTAAACAAGGAAAACAAAAAGATACATTCTACCTACTCCCAAAAATGTTCCATTTTATAAGAATACAATGACATTTATATTGCTCTGTTTAGGAAAGATTCAACTGTTTAAATTGATTTGCCAATGTTGAAAGTATAGAGAATTTATAAATCATTATGATACTAAAGTAGTTTCACTATTTAGAAAACTTTTGGCAAGTGTTTGAGTTTAAAACTTCCCACTATTTCTAACTCAGCTATTACTACCTTCATGCACTAGGCTGAGTAATTCTTTTTAGTGGTTTTCATGACTAAGTTCCCAAAAGGCTAATATATTTGGATTTTTGGTTCCCAGTTGATGGACTGACTTTAGGAAAGACTATGAAACTCTATGGGCTTGTTGGAGGCATAAAGATCCAAGGACAAGCATCCCTTTCTGCCCTATTGCCCTCTCTCACCCCTTCCTCTGTACCTACTACTTTTAGCTCTCAGCTACTGACCCAGAACCATGTCTACCTCCCTACCATGATATTCATGGACTCACCCTCCAAAACTGTTAGCAAGTCCTTAATTAAATTCTTCCTTTAATAAATTAATTGTCATATCTCATTACAGCAACAGAACAGTAACTCACACAGCCTTCAATGTTCAAATCCCTAATATCTTGAACCTAAGACTATAAAGTTATTCAAAAAAAAAAAAAACAGGTATTTTTCACTTGCCAGAAAGCTAAAGAGCATGTAAAGTAAGATATGGTGGTGAATTATTTTGATTGACCTTAAGTTTAACAGCAACTAAAATTAAAAATAAAGAAGCAAAAGAAAATAATTTTGAAGAAATGGAACTGGCAACTAGACTACTAGCGCTGATATAGGCATAATGCAGACATGGCTTAGGGAATGTGACACTTGACTGAATCTAGAGAATGCATCCATGAAACCCTCCTTCAAGCCTGAGGCATAAATTTCCCTCCACTGAAAGCATACTGTGAAGACTCAGTCTTCACTATTCATCACTTGGGATATAACATAATACATTTCTCTTCCTCCTCCTCCTCCTCCTCCTCCTCCTCCTCCTCCTCCTCTTCCTCCTCCTCCTCCTCCTCCTCCTCCTCTTCTTCTTCTTCTTCTTCTTCTTCTTCTTCTTCTTCTTCTTCTTCTTCCTCTTCCTCTTCCCCTTCCCCTTCCCCTTCCCCTTCCCCTTCCCCTTCCCCTTCCCCTTCCCCTTCCCCTTCTCCTTCTCCTTCTCCTTCTCCTTCTCCTTCTCCTTCTCCTTCTCCTTCTCCTTCTCCTTCTCCTTCTTCAGTATTGTAGGTCATTTTTTTAAATTTTTTTATTTACATTTCAAATGTTATCCCCTTTCCCAGTTTCTCCTTTGGTCCTGTGAAGGCTCCATGCCTTCACAGGAATAGGGGCATGCCAGGGTAGGGAGGCAGGAGTGAATGGATGGGTGGGGGAGCACCCCCATTCCTTTCTTTCTTGAAGATATCTTTCTAACTAAAAGAGAGTCTTCAGTGCTTTGTCTTTGGCTCATGCTATTATGTTTGTTTGTGGTTTGTTTTGATATGTTCAGATATGTTTGATTATTATTATTATTATTATTATTATTATTATTATCTATATGCCTGTTTGTTATCTAATGAGAGAGCACAATAAGCAATGTGGATTTGGATCAGTAGGGAAATGGTTAAAATCTGGGAGATGTTCAGGTAAGGGGAGCTATAATCATAATATAGCATATGAAGTTTATTATCAATAACAATTTGAAAGAAATAAAAATAATATCCAAAGCAGTATGCTTTCTAAAAGACCATAGAAGTAACAATACATACATACACATTGGGATCAGTGAAATAAAAGCAGATAAATTCCATGGGTAATCGGGCAAACACATACTGTCTTTTTAGGAAAATATGTGCATTTATAAAGTTCTTGTAAAGATAATCAATAAAAAGGCATAGTAAACAAATTTTCGATATAAGTGTGAAAGGTATCATTACTGAAGAGTGTTTTGACAATAAACAAATAATTTTGGCTACTACAAATTCATCACAGTAGTTTCAACTTACATGCTAAATCTTTGGAAATGAACGCGTCTAAGTTCTGTATCCAAGAGAAGAGTTGATTCTTTTTTCACCTCCTATGCATTTCTGTTTCAGTTTTCAAAGTCATGTAATTTCTCTAGTTCAATCAGAATGGCTAAGATCAAACACTCAGGGGACAGCAGATGTTGATGAGGATGTGGAGAAAGAGGAAGACTCCTCCATTGCTGGTGGGATTGCAGGCTAGTAAAACCACATAGAAAATAATGTAGTGATTCCCCAGAAAACTGGAAATAGTTCTACCTGAAGACCTAGATTTACCACTCCTGGGCATATACACAAATGTTGCTCCAACATATATCAAGGACACATGATCCACTCTATTCACAGCAGACTTATTCATAATAGTCAGAAACTGGAAACAACCCAGATGTCACTCAATAGATGAATGGATACAGATGTGGTTCATTTACAAAATGGAGTACTATTCAGCTATTAAAAACTATGACTTTTTGGATGTGTTTTCCTGTTTTTCTATAAGGACTTGTCTCTTGTGAGACTATGCCGGGGCGTAGCAAACACAGAAGTGGATGCTCACAGTCAGCTATTGGATGGATCACAGGGCCCCCAATGGAGGAGCTAGAGAAAGTAACCAAGAAGCTAAAGGGATCTGCAACCCTATAGGGAACAACAATATGAACTACCCAGTAACCCCCAGAACTCGTGTCTCTAGCTGCATATGTATCAGAAGATGGCCTGGTCGGCCATCAGTGGAAAGAGAGGCCCATTGGTCGTGCAAACTTTATCTGCCTCAGTACAGGGGAACGCCAGGGCCAAGAAGTAGGAGTGGGTGGGTGGGGGAGCGCGTGAGGACTTTTGGGATAGCATTGGAAATTTAAATGAAATAAATACCTAATAAAAAACAAAAACAAACAAACAAACAAACAAACAAAAAACCATCATGACTTTATGAAATTTGCAGGCAAATTCGTTGGATTAAAAAATATCCTGAGTGGGGTAACCCAGACACTAAAGGACACAAATGGTATGTGCTCACTGATAAATGGATATTAGCCCAAAAGCTCAGAATACCCACGAAACAAGTCATAGGCCTTATGAAGCATAAGAAGGAAGAACAAAGAATGCATGTTTCAATTCTTCTTAGAAGGGGGAACAAAATAATCATGGGAGATAGAAGGAAAGAATAGGGGGAAGGGGAAATTGGAGGCAGGATCAGGTATGGGAAGGAACAGGAGAGAAGTACAGAGGTTCAGGGAAATGAATAGAAATATGCAGCGTTGTGAGGTGGGGAACTGGGGGTAGCAACTAGAAAGTCCCATACATCAGGGAAGTGAGAGGTTCCCAGTAACCAACAGAGATGGCTTTATCCAAAATACCCAATAAAGGGGAGAATAGAACCTGTAGAGACCACCTCAAGTCATCAAGGCCCTCTGTGGAGGGATCGAGCCACCCACTCATCTCAAAATAATTTAACCCAGAATTGTTTATGTCTAAAGGATACATGGGGACAATGATTGGAGCAGAGACTATAGGAAAGGATATCCAGAGACCACACCACCTAGGGATCCATCCCATCTGCAGAAACCAAACCCAGACACTATTGCTGATGCCAAGAAACACTTGCTGACAACAGCCACATATAGCTGTCCCCTAAAAGGCTCTGTTAGCACCTGATTAATACATATGTAAATACTAACAAACAACTTTTGGACTGAGCCCAGGGACCCCATTGGAACAGTTAAGGAAAGGAATGAAGGAGCTAAAGGGGATTGAAATGCCATAGGAAAAACAACAATATCAATTAAATGGACCACCCATAGCTCCCAGGGACTAAACTACCAACTGAAGAGTATACATGGTATGATCCATGTCTCCAGATAAACATGTAGCAGAGGATGGCCTTATCCGGCATAAATGGGAGGGAAGGCCCTCGTTCCTGTGGAGGCTTGTTGTCCCAACATAGGGCAATGCGGGAGTGGGTGGGTGCATGTGGGTAGAGGAGCACCCTCATTGAGGCAAAGGGGATGGGATGGGGAGGTTGGAAAGGAAACCAGGAAAGGATACAACATTTGAAATGTAAATACATAATATAACAAAAAAGTATAACAACAAATAAAGATGCACTATTGGGTGTGACACAGTTTAACAAACGGCTGTTCTAAATAAAACCAGAAAGGAACTAGGTACTAAATGAATGTTGACAGAGCTCAAAATTAAAAAGAAAAATAAAGAGTATGAAATAAGTACGCAATTTAGTTGTAATGTTTGAGGATGAACCATATTCCCAGAACAAATTATTGAAGATGGTATGTACTATTGGTTCCTTTTTAAGTTGTAGTGCCTGCATGAAACCAGAGCAACGGCCTTTGGTCCTCTATGTGAATAGTTCAATCTCTCACAAGTGAACTCTGAGCAGGGTGATTTACAAATTAAGTTTCAGCACAAGAATTCCATTGGGGAAAAGAAAACAACACTGTTATATTTTGGTCAGCTGTCTTAGCAGCCCTGTGACAGGAAGGACATGCTCACCTCTTTTGAAACATAGTTGTTTCTTCACTCTCAGATGGACAATTGATAGGCTCTTCTTTTGTGGTCCATATAGCTGGAATTTGGTATTGGATAACTTGTAAGCAGAATAGTGCTACTTTGTAACATTTAAGTGGTTCTAAAATTAAAACTCATATGCTTGTAAAAAAGAAAAAGTTTTGTTGACTGTATATGCCCGGGTGATACTGTTTTCTTGGCATAAGTGCTTGTTTTTATACTTGTACCAAGCAGCTTTGAATGCCATCGCTTGGTAATGTAACTTGAAATCATGAAGTGTAAAATCTCCTGGCTGGTTATTCTTGCTCAAGATTGCTTTAGAGATCTGTGCTACTATTGTTGTTTTATATGAAGGTTATAAGTCCTTTTTTTTTTCCTATGAAAAATGCCACTAGAACTTTAAAAGCATCTTCTGTTAAAGGCATTACTTTTTTTTTTTTTGAAGAAAATGCCCTGTAAAGTTTTCCACAGTGTAGAATTGGCAGACTATATCATAAGTTTGTCAAATAGGTCTTTCTATCTACTCTACTATCTCCAACTGGCTGTGACTTGTAGATCCAAAGGCTTGATTAAAATGAGATCATTAATATTTATAACAATATAAATTTTCTCAAGTTTTATTCAAATCATTACTCTAAATGACAATTCTTGCTAATGATCATTTTCTTATAATTGAGAAAAAATGATTAATTGGATCACTGAGTAATCATGTATCATAGTGGGTGATAATAATAATAATTGCCAATAATCAAAATTTTATTCATCACAAGTTTCTCAAGTTAGAAATCATCTTTAAATGTTTCAGTATCAGTAAGGGAGAAGATAAAATGTGTTTAACATCTAATGCTAAATAAGCAGCAATAATTGTAGCATCTTAAGTCAAATAAGATGCTCAACTCTTCTTCAGGGTGTAACTTTGATCATAATAACCATAAGATAGATGGATAGATAGATAGATAGATAGATAGTTAGATAGACAGAGAGATAGAGAGATAGATATTAGGTAAACAATAGAAATAGATAGATATATAGATAGATGGTAGATAGATAGATAGATAGATAGATAGATAGATAGATAGATAGATAGACAGACAGACAGACATACAGACAGATAGATAGATAGATAGATAGATGATAGATTGGTATAGATAGATGTTATTCTAAATAATATTATAAAAGAAATTTTCAGTGAGTAGTTTGAAAATCAATCTCAAATATTCTTCAAATCCTAGCCTCTCCTATTAAACATGTATTTCTTCATGTATGAGTCAATATGGGAAACAAATAAAAATGTATGCAGATTCAATTCTCCATAGACTTCTTATGTAGTATGGGAGTGGGAATGTTGAGTGTACCATGACTACCACTAGTGCATTATGCCAGGCAAAAAAGAATTTGCAGAATCAGTGGGAGAAATAGAAAGTACAGATATGTTTTATATATGCTGACCAGTCAATCGTAATGGAAGTATCATTTGCCAATTTTTCTGCCCTTATAGATTTCTACTACAGAGGCTTCTACTTCTAAGCATTTGAAAAATATTCTTAAATATCAACATATTAATCACTGTTGTCCTGGGTTTGTTTATTTGTTTGTTTGTATGTTTGTTTGTTTTGCACTTACTTGTTATAGGGAGAACTAGGCTTTATTGACAAAGGGGCAAGACTTACTGAATAAGAGTGAATCTCATCAAAAAGGAAAATTGTATAAGCCATTTGTTTAGCCTCCAAAGCAAAATGTAGTTTAAATATAGTTTAAAATAAAAGAATCTTCAAAGGATGGAATGGAAATGTTCAACACCACCAACAAAAAAGTCATAATAAAACTGTGAGAGAAAAGTCAGAGTCTTTCTGGAGAAAAAACAAATTTCCTGTGTACAGAGAGAAGAAAAGGAGAATTGAATGGGTTATAAAAATGGAAGTGTGCACGACAGTAGACATGGAACTTAGGAAAGGGAAATATTAAGAGAGAAATTTCAAAAACTGATTTTGGAGTCTGGGGCCGCAAAATCAACTGTATATGTGTAGCAACATCATCAACAAGTCTGGACCATAACTGGGTAATATCATGCTGAGGAAGTTGCTTGAGCAAGAGGCTCATGAGATCAACATCACTCTCACTATTCCAGAAGCCACCACACATCACCTGTTTGCAGAAGCAAAATCATTGCTGTTTGATGATATTTCACTGTGTTTTTTTTTTTTTCAGTATATAATAAGATTGTCCTGAGAATTAAGATTACTTCACACTGGGAGACTTATCTGAAGATAAAAGAACGTCTCTAAGAAGCATTGCATACTTATTGGTCTCAAACCTTGGAAAAGATTATGGTTCCACAGTAGGCCAAGAGCTTGAAGCTGTATATGATGTAAAGGAATACTGGTTGAAGGGCCCAGCCTAACATTATAAGTTCCATTTTGTATTTAAACTCTAGCTTACATTAAGCTTATCTTCAGGATGATCTCAGTTATTGGAAAAACCACAGCTTTTTCCAGGGACCAAGACACTCCTAGCAACAGTCATAACTTTCCAAATAGCAGTCACTACACATTTAGTAACAGTCAGATTTTATAAGGGGAATTCCTAATATTAAGGACTTGAAATAGAGTACTCAAGTTAACCAATCATGTAACTGCTAAGTTAGAAAACCCCCTACTCTGCTGTAACTATGATAAAAATGGCAAAGTTTCACCAGGTAAGGCCTATCCACACCCATCCACTGTGTTGGAGAGGTTGGGGCATTTGAGCTCAGCTTTAATAAAGACTCCTTGCTTTTGCATATGACTTGGATTGCTGGTATCATGTGGTGGTCTGTGGGGACTTCAAGATCTGGGCTTAACACCACTGGGTCCCAGCACTTGGGAAGTATTAGACAACAATAAGACCAACTCTTCATTCTCTATTGGCTTCTGTGAATCCCACATTCAATAACCTGTTCCATACAGACCACTCAGCCATTCATGTGGTACAAGTTTACACATACATTCTCTTCAATTTAAGGAATATAAACAATTGTTCTTGATAAATAAGCTGAACTTGGGGTACTTTCACTGATGATGCTGAGAGTCACATCTATTTTTACTTGATTCTCCCATGCCTTGAAAAATGGATAGTCAGGGGTAGTCAGCATTAGTGAAATTTGTGATGTCATTAGGTCTGAAAATATTAGCTGATCACTGATGTAAATGTGCAATGGCATATAATCAAAATTAAAATCTTGATAGAGGTACAATTCTGTCAGAGTTAGAGTTTTTATTTAGTTGGCATTTTATATGAGTTGGCTGATTGAGAAAATTGTTTCTGGCTGTAAATTAAAATGCATGCTTTTGTATAATTCAGTTTCCTACTCTTTCCATATCCAGTGAATTAAAAAAAAAAGCATTTCAATAGAGATGATTTCATCCCAAGAGATTGTTGTGTAGCACAGAACATTAATTACAGTACTAAGGAGGGAAAAACAAGCGTCCATCAAACTCTCAGACTGGGAAGAATTATAAGGATTGACAGGGAAGGTTTTACAGAAGGAATCTGTTCAGACAGAAACGTGAGGAAACCTGCCTTCTGACTTTACTGTTTGACCTGCAATTTTCATTAATAGAAAAGTTCAAAAATTACATGCAAGCTAATGTTAATTTTATTTAGCCTAGTACTGAAGCGTAGATAAGCTTGTGCTAGATAACCTCCATTTTGAATTTTGAACCTACTACTTTGGATAATGGAAATGATATTTATTTATCTACTAAATAAATATCTCCTTACTGAATAAGGTAACCTCAATTGTACTGAAATAACTGGGTAGCATAGTACCTCGATCCACTGTAAGCAAAGCCTGACGCAAGAATAAATATTTAGAGGTGCCCGCCCGGCTGGGGAGGCGGCCTAAGCCACAGCAGCAGCGGTCGCCATCTTGGTCCGAGACCCGCCGAACTTAGGAAATTAGTCTGAACAGGTGAGAGGGTGCGCCAGAGAACCTGACAGCTTCCGGAACAGGCGGAAGCACAGAGGCGCTGAGGCAGCACCCTTTGTGGGCCGGGGACAGCCAGCCACTGTCCGGACCGGAGGACAGGTGCCCGCCCGGCTGGGGAGGCGGCCTAAGCCACAGCAGCAGCGGTCGCCATCTTGGTCTGAGACCCGCCGAACTTAGGAAATTAGTCTGAACAGGTGAGAGGGTGCGCCAGAGAACCTGACAGCTTCTGGAACAGGCAGAAGCACAGAGGCGCTGAGGCAGCACCCTGTGTGGGCCGGGGACAGCCGGCCACCTTCCGGACCGGAGGACAGGTGCCCACCCGGCTGGGGAGGCGGCCTAAGCCACAGCAGCAGCGGTCGCCATCTTGGTCCCGGGACTCCAAGGAACTTAGGAATTTAGTCTGCTTAGGTGAGAGTCTGTACCACCTGGGAACTGCCAAAGCAACACAGTGTCTGAGAAAGGTCCTGTTTTGGGCCTTCTTCTTCGGCCAGGAGGAGGTCCAAATACAAGATATCTGCGCACCTTCCCTGTAAGAGAGCTTGCCAGCAGAGAGTGCTCTGAGCACTGAAACTCAGAGGAGAGAATCTGTCTCCCAGGTCTGCTGAGAGACGGTAACAGAATCACCAGAAGAACAATCTCTAAACAGAGTCAACTATAACTACTAACTCCAGAGATTACCAGATGGCGAAAGGTAAACGGAGGAATCTTACTAACAGGAACCAAGACCACTCACCATCACCAGAACCCAGCACACCCACTTCGCCCAGTCCAGGGAACCCCAACACACCTGAGAACCTAGACCTAGATTTAAAAGCATATCTCATGATGATGGTAGAGGACATCAAGAAGGACTTTAATAAATCACTTAAAGAAATACAGGAGAACACTGCTAAAGAGTTACAAGTCCTTAAAGAAAAACAGGAAAACACAATCAAACAGGTAGAAGTCCTTACAGAAAAAGAGGAAAAAACATACAAACAGGTGATGGAAATGAACAAAACCATACTAGACCTAAAAAGGGAAGTAGACACAATAAAGAAAACTCAAAGCGAGGCAACACTAGAGATAGAAACCCTAGGAAAGAAATCTGGAACCATAGATTTGAGCATCAGCAACAGAATACAAGAGATGGAAGAGAGAATCTCAGGTGCAGAAGATTCCATAGAGAACATCGGCACAACAATCAAAGAAAATGGAAAATGCAAAAAGATCCTAACTCAAAATATCCAGGAAATCCAGGACACAATAAGAAGACCAAACGTACGGATAATAGGAGTGGATGAGAATGAAGATTTTCAACTCAAAGGTCCAGCAAACATCTTCAACAAAATTATTGAAGAAAACTTCCCAAATCTAAAGAATGAGATGCATATGAACATACAAGAAGCCTACAGAACTCCAAATAGACTGGACCAGAAAAGAAATTCCTCCCGACACATAATAATCAGAACATCAAATGCACTAAATAAAGATAGAATACTAAAAGCAGTAAGGGAAAAAGGTCAAGTAACATATAAAGGCAAGCCTATCAGAATTACACCAGATTTTTCACCAGAGACTATGAAAGCCAGAAGAGCCTGGACAGATGTTATACAGACACTAAGAGAACACAAACTGCAGCCCAGGCTACTATACCCAGCCAAACTCTCAATTATCATAGAGGGAGAAACCAAAGTATTCCACGACAAAACCAAATTCACGCATTATCTCTCCACGAATCCAGCCCTTCAAAGGATAATAACAGAAAAAAACCAATACAAGAACGGGAACAACGCCCTAGAAAAAACAAGAAGGTAATCCCTCAACAAACCTAAAAGAAGACAGCCACAAGAACAGAATGCCACCTTTAACAACTAAAATAACAGGAAGCAACAATTACTTTTCCTTAATATCTCTTAACATCAATGGTCTCAACTCGCCAATAAAAAGACATAGACTAACAAACTGGCTACACAAACAAGACCCAGCATTTTGCTGCTTACAGGAAACTCATCTCAGAGAAAAAGATAGACACTACCTCAGAATGAAAGGCTGGAAAACAATTTTCCAAGCAAATGGTATGAAGAAACAAGCAGGAGTAGCCATCCTAATATCTGATAAGATTGACTTCCAACCCAAAGTCATCAAAAAAGACAAGGAGGGACACTTCATTCTCATCAAAGGTAAAATCCTCCAAGAGGAACTCTCAATTCTGAATATCTATGCTCCAAATACAAGAGCAGCCACATTCACTAAAGAAACTTTAGTAAAGCTCAAAGCACACATTGCGCCTCACACAATAATAGTGGGAGACTTCAACACACCACTTTCACCAATGGACAGATCATGGAAACAGAAACTAAACAGGGACACACTGAAACTAACAGAAGTGATGAAACAAATGGATCTGACAGATATCTACAGAACATTTTATCCTAAAACAAAAGGATATACCTTCTTCTCAGCACCTCATGGTACCTTCTCCAAAATTGACCACATAATAGGTCACAAATCAGGCCTCAACAGATTCAAAAATATTGAAATTGTCTCATGTATCCTATCAGATCACCATGCACTAAGGCTGATCTTCAATAACAAAATAAATAACAGAAAGCCAACATTCACATGGAAACTGAACAACACTCTTCTCAATGATACCTTGGTCAAGGAAGGAATAAAGAAAGAAATTAAAGACTTTTTAGAGTTTAATGAAAATGAAGCCACAACGTACCCAAACCTTTGGGACACAATGAAAGCATTTCTAAGAGGGAAACTCATAGCTATGAGTGCCTTCAAGAAAAAACGGGAGAGATCACATACTAGCAGCTTGACAACACATCTAAAAGCTCTAGAAAAAAAGGAAGCAAATTCACCCAAGAGGAGTAGATGGCAGGAAATAATCAAACTCAGGGGTGAAATCAACCAAGTGGAAACAAGAAGAACTATTCAAAGAATTAACCAAACGAGGAGTTGGTTCTTTGAGAAAATCAACAAGATAGATAAACCCTTAGCTAGACTCACTAAAGGGCACAGGGACAAAATCCTAATTAACAAAATCAGAAATGAAAAGGGAGACATAACAACAGATCCTGAAGAAATCCAAAACACCATCAGATCCTTCTACAAAAGGCTATACTCAACAAAACTGGAAAACCTGGACGAAATGGACAAATTTCTGGACAGATACCAGGTACCAAAGTTGAATCAGGATCAAGTTGACCTTCTAAACAGTCCCATATCCCCTAAAGAAATAGAAGCAGTTATTAATAGTCTCCCAGCCAAAAAAAGCCCAGGACCAGATGGGTTTAGTGCAGAGTTCTATCAGACCTTCAAAGAAGATCTAACTCCAGTTCTGCACAAACTTTTTCACAAGATAGAAGTAGAAGGTATTCTACCCAACTCATTTTATGAAGCCACTATTACTCTGATACCTAAACCACAGAAAGATCCAACAAAGATAGAGAACTTCAGACCAATTTCTCTTATGAACATCGATGCAAAAATCCTTAATAAAATTCTCGCTAACCGAATCCAAGAACACATTAAAGCAATCATCCATCCTGACCAAGTAGGTTTTATTCCAGGGATGCAGGGATGGTTTAATATACGAAAATCCATCAATGTAATCCATTATATAAACAAACTCAAAGACAAAAACCACATGATCATCTCGTTAGATGCAGAAAAAGCATTTGACAAGATCCAACACCCATTCATGATAAAAGTTCTGGAAAGATCAGGAATTCAAGGCCAATACCTAAACATGATAAAAGCAATCTACAGCAAACCAGTAGCCAACATCAAAGTAAATGGAGAGAAGCTGGAAGCAATCCCACTAAAATCAGGGACTAGACAAGGCTGCCCACTTTCTCCCTACCTTTTCAACATAGTACTTGAAGTATTAGCCAGAGCAATTCGACAACAAAAGGAGATCAAGGGGATACAAATTGGAAAAGAGGAAGTCAAAATATCACTTTTTGCAGATGATATGATAGTATATATAAGTGACCCTAAAAATTCCAACAGAGAACTCCTAAACCTGATAAACAGCTTCGGTGAAGTAGCTGGATATAAAATTAACTCAAACAAGTCAATGGCCTTTCTCTACACAAAGAATAAACAGGCTGAGAAAGAAATTAGGGAAACAACACCCTTCTCAATAGCCACAAATAATATAAAATATCTCGGCGTGACTCTAACGAAGGAAGTGAAAGATCTGTATGATAAAAACTTCAAGTCCCTGAAGAAAGAAATTAAAGAAGATCTCAGAAGATGGAAAGATCTCCCATGCTCATGGATTGGCAGGACCAACATTGTAAAAATGGCTATCTTGCCAAAAGCAATCTACAGATTCAATGCAATCCCCATTAAAATTCCAACTCAATTCTTCAACGAATTAGAAGGAGCAATTTGCAAATTCATCTGGAATAACAAAAAACCGAGGATAGCAAAAACTCTTCTCAAGGATAAAAGAACCTCTGGTTCAATCACCATGCCTGACCTAAAGCTTTACTACAGAGCAATTGTGATAAAAACTGCATGGTACTGGTATAGAGACAGACAAGTGGACCAATGGAATAGAATTGAAGACCCAGAAATGAACCCACACACCTATGGTCACTTGATCTTCGACAAGGGAGCCAAAACCATCCAGTGGAAGAAAGACAGCATTTTCAACAATTGGTGCTGGCACAAGTGGTTGTTATCATGTAGAAGAATGGGAATCGATCCATACTTATCTCCTTGTACTAAGGTCAAATCTAAGTGGATCAAGGAACTTCACATAAAACCAGAGACACTGAAACTTATAGAGGAGAAAGTGGGGAAAAGCCTTGAAGATATGGGCACAGGGGAAAAATTCCTGAACAGAACAGCAATGGCTTGTGCTGTAAGATCGAGAATTGACAAATGGGACCTAATGAAACTCCAAAGTTTCTGCAAGGCAAAAGACACTGTCTATAAGACAAAAAGACCACCAACAGACTGGGAAAGGATCTTTACCTATCCTAAATCAGATAGGGGACTAATATCCAACATATATAAAGAACTCAAGAAGGTGGACCTCAGAAAATCAAATAACCCCCTTAAAAAATGGGGCTCAGAACTGAACAAAGAATTCTCACCTGAGGAATACCGAATGGCAGAGAAGCACCTGAAAAAATGTTCAACATCCTTAATCATCAGGGAAATGCAAATCAAAACAACCCTGAGATTCCACCTCACACCAGTGAGAATGGCTAAGATCAAAAATTCAGGTGACAGCAGATGCTGGCGAGGATGTGGAGAAAGAGGAACACTCCTCCATTGTTGGTGGGATTGCAGGCTTGTACAACCACTCTGGAAATCAGTCTGGCGGTTCCTCAGAAAATTGGACATAGTACTACCGGAGGATCCAGCAATACCTCTCCTGGGCATATATCCAGAAGAAGCCCCAACTGGTAAGAAGGACACATGCTCCACTATGTTCATAGCAGCCTTATTTATAATAGCCAGAAACTGGAAAGAACCCAGATGCCCCTCAACAGAGGAATGGATACAGAAAATGTGGTACATCTACACAATGGAGTACTACTCAGCTATTAAAAAGAATGAATTTATGAAATTCCTAGCCAAATGGATGGACCTGGAGAGCATCATCCTGAGTGAGGTAACACAATCACAAAGGAACTCACACAATATGTACTCACTGATAAGTGGGTACTAGCCCAAAACCTAGGATACCCACGATATAAGATACAATTTCCTAAACACATGAAACTCAAGAAAAATGAAGACTGAAGTGTGGACACTATGCCCCTCCTTAGATGTGGGAACAAAACACCCATGGAAGGAGTTACAGAAACAAAGTATGGAGCTGAGATGAAAGGATGGACCATGTAGAGACTGCCATATCCAGGGATCCACCCCATAATCAGCTTCCAAATGCTGACACCATTGCATACACTAGCAAGATTTTACTGAAAGGACCCAGATGTAGCTGTCTCTTGTGAGACTATGCCGGGGCCTAGCAAACACAGAAGTGGATGCTCACAGTCAGCTAATGGATGGATCACAGGGCTCCCAATGGAGGAGCTAGAGAAAGTACCCAAGGAGCTAAAGGGATCTTCAACCCTATAGGTGGAACAACATTATGAACTAACCAGTACCCCTGAGCTCTTGACTCTAGCTGCATATGTATCAAAAGATGGCCTAGTCGGCCATCACTGGAAAGAGAGGCCCATTGGACACGCAGACTTTGTGTGCCCCGGTACAGGGGGACGCCAGGGCCAAAGGGGGGGAGTGGGTGGGTAGGGGAGTGGGGGTGGGTGGGTAAGGGGGACTTTTGGTATAGCATTGGAAATGTAAATGAGCTAAATACCTAATAAAAAATGGAAAAAAAAAAGAATAAATATTTAATTGTTGGAGAAGTGATAAAGGGGAAATAATTATGAGACTATTGAAAATTTAGAAAATAAGAGATAATAAGGTTAAATGCTAGATAGCATTATGCCAGTGGTGATGGCTAACTCATGGTGTTCTGTGATAGTACCAGTTTAATGAAGTGCTTTAAGTATTCCTTTGGTATATTGGATTGGATCATCATTTCAGAGATCTCCACCCAAGCCAGAGATAGATTAATAGACTTAGTGAAACCCAAGCTCCCATTTCAACATTCACAAAGCTTGTACTTTGCCTAATATCCGGCTTCCTCATCTGTGATTCTGAAGAGCCTTAGCAGCTACTCAGGAAACAGTATTATAAATTCGATCATGATCAAGAATTTGGAGAGTGACAAGAAGGGAAGAACAACCTGGCTAAGACCAGCAAAGCAGTCATAGGTATTGTTTTGAGGAGCTAAGGAACCTAACATTGTATGTATTTAAAACCAAATAGTTATGGATTAATTGCAGCTTTCTTGGAATTCCTTTGTCTTATTGAAGGTTTGAAGGTTCTCCAAAAATTCAAACTAATTCTTGACCTGTCATGCTTTGGCTTTTGTTAAATATTTGTTGTGTTTAACCTAACTTTAAATAAAATTTAATATCTCAAAAACTAGAATATAGTATTTAAGTACAAATATATTACTGAAGTTATAATGACTTAAATAATAAGGTTATTTATGCTATATTCAAGTTTTGTATTTGAATAAAAGTTCTAAGCTATATATCTTCTAAAAGCTTTTTAGAATATATATGCTTAGAAAGGGAATGAGATTTTTTTAAAAAATGGACATGTATGAAATCTGAGAAGCTGCATAAGGATGCTATCTGTGAGGCCTTAAGAGGACTGCTTAGATTATTCTGTGGGTCATGTTCTCCTGGAGGTTCAGTCCCAGAAGCAACAACCACCAAATCTGCTTCGGTCTGCACCAGGCACTATTTTGTCCTAGTTTGTGTCATTGTCCAGCCTTTATGTGAGAGTATGTTCAGGGTATGAGTCTTACTGTATCATGTTATGCTGAGGTCAGTTGATTTCATTGTGATGTCTGATCTTTCCAGAAGGGAAAAAGAGAAGCAGTGGATCTAAGGGAGGGGACAGGAGTGAGAGGGACTGAGAGGTGTAGAAGGAAAGGATGCTGTGGGATCCAGGGTATGTGCAAAGAATTTTTTCAGTGCCAACCCAATACAGATGATTTATACAAAGATAACCAGTATTTGTGTGTCATTCATAACAAGACCCCTCAAGTTTGACTTAGATGTGGAAAATATGTTTTTTTTTTTTTTTCAAAACAGAACTATGTTTGAATCTTTCCAGAATTTTTTTTTTTAATCTTAGAGGGGATTTTGGATCATTCAAATGTTTGTCCCTTGCTTCAAATGCCATATGTGACCAAATCAGTATGAGTGGATTGATATCATAGTTAAGGATATGAGGCAAAGTTTTGTGTGTGTGTATATATATATATATTCTTTTTTTACATTTCAACCCCTCCCGGAAACATCCTTTCCAATCCTCCCTCCTCCTACTTCTATGAGGAAGTTCCTCACTCACCCACCCTCGATTCCCCTACACTGGGGCAACAATTGAGCCTTCATAGGACCAAGGACCTCTCCTCTCACTGATGCCTGACAAGGCCATCCTCTGCTAAATATGCAGCTGGAGCCATGGGTATTCTTTGGTTGGTGGTTTACTCCCTGGTAGCTCTGGGGAGTCTGGTTGGTTGATATTGTTGTTCTTTCTATGGTGTTGCAAACCCCTTGAGCTCCTTCAGTCCTTTCTCTAACTCCTCCACTGGGGACTCCCACTCAGTCCAATTGTTGGTTTCGAGAATCTTCCTCTGTATTTGTAAGGCTTTGACAGGGTCTTTTAGGAGACAGCTATATCAGGCTCCTTTCAGCAAGTATTCTAGGCACCCACAATAGTGTTGGGGTTTGGTGACTGTATATGGGATGAGGCTCCAGGTGGGACAGTCTCTGAATGGTCTTTCCTTAAGTCTCTGCTCTGTACTTTGTCTCCATATTTGCTCCCATGAATATTTTGTTACCCTTTCTAAGAAGAACTAAAGCACCCATGCTTTGGTCTTCCTTCTTTTTGAGCTTCATGTGGTCTGTGAATTGTATCTTGGGTATTCTGAGATTTGGGGCTAATATCTGCTTATCAGTGAATGTATACCATGTGTGACCTTTTGTGATTGGGTTACCTCACTCAGGATAATATTTTCTAGTTCCATCTATTTGCCTAAGAATTTCATGAATTCATTGTTTTTAATAGCTGTGTAATACTCCATTGTGTAAATGTAAAACATTTTCTGTATCCATTCCTCTTCTGAAGGACATCTGAGTTCTTTCCAGCTTCTGGCTATTATAAATAAGGCTGCTGTGAATATATTGCAGCATGTGTCCTTGTTATATGTTGGAGCATTTAGCGGGGGCGATATATGCCCAGGAGTGGTATATCTGGGCCCTCAACTAATACTATGTTCAACTGAGGAAATTTTCTGGCTTATGTTCTAAGATCAAGAATCGACAAATGGGACCTCATAAAATTGCAAACCTTCTGTAAGGCAAAGGACACTGTCAATAGGACAAAACGGCAGCAAAGAGAGCCTTAGTTTTCCAGCTTTTAAAATAACTGTTGAAGTAATAGCCTTGCTATGATATTATGAGGATAATTCAATACCAAGACTGCCTTGAATGTAATAAAAAGAAATTGAAAGTTAACTATATATTTTTAAAATATCTTAGTATAAGCCAATTCATATATAAAATATAATTTATATCATTACATACTGAGATGTTTACTCATCATTATATGGATCTGGGATCAATTTCAAGTAGCTCAAGCATGAGACAATAATGAGTAAGTTAAACCACTTGGCAATAATGAATACTTTAAAGCAACAGTTCCAAACCTGTGGCTCATGACCCTCACTAGAGTCACATATTAAATATCCTCCATATCAGATATTAACATTGCAATTCATAACAGTAGCAAAAGAAATAATATAAAGAAACAGTAGCAAAAGAAATAATATAAAATACAAAGAAATAATGCTATGCTTGGGCTCACTATGATATAAGAAACTGCATTAAAGTGTCACAACATCAGAAAATTTAAGTACCAAGGTCTTGTGTTGTTGTTGCTTTTTTATTTTTTTGCAAACAAGAGCTCCCCGACCTCACCTCAGGCATTGCTCCTCAGTTTCCCTTCAGAAAAGAGCAATCTTCTAGTAGTGTCATCCTAATACAACATAGCAAAATGCAATAAAACTGAAAACATACCCTCACATCAACCTCTACTTTTAAGTAAGCAGTCTATCACAGATTTCCTTGAGACAAGGAAAGCAATGTTTAGTTCCTTTTGAAATCCCTTGAAAAGTCCAGGTTTTTATTACTAATCATATTTTGCTCAGTTATTAGATGATATGAAAGCTTATTGAAAAGTAATATACTACTCTCTTAGCTCATTTTTATTCAATAAAATTCATCACTTAATAACAATTATTGAAAATTGGTACATTTCTGAATCACGTATTATCGCTGAGGTTGGGACCCTATTTATCCCAGTTATGTATGTCTGTATCTCTTCAACTCCTTTAAGCACAATGGTTTATATCAGTCTCTGACCCTCATGATATCTCTTAGACCTAGGTAAAATTAATTGTGACAGCTGGTAGCATTCTCACTAATTTCTGAAGACATAGTTCTTTATTCATTCTGAGTGAGGTTGCCTTGAAATAAAGCTGTGAACGCTCAGTATCACCAAGATAGCTAGAGATGCCATATATCAGTTAATATGTCTTCTATTCTTATAAAAGTTTTCCAGAGGACACTTCAACTTTTAGTAAAAAAAAAAAAAAATCGTCTGAGAAGTCAAGATGTTGAATCTAGTGATAATAACACAGCAAAAACCTTTTTGAATGATTACGGTGCTCAAATATATGATTGTATGCCTTTTCAGAAAACTGTTGGCCTTGAAAATATGTTTGACATTTCATTACATTGTAACAAGAGAACTAGGTGTATTAAGATTGAAAGAAAAGATATTCAAGACTTACTTGGGTGCCTTGTGGAAAAAGGATCCGAGCTTTTACACCATGTATTGTGATTCTGAACTTCCCTGTCTAATTATGAAACATGAGCGGATGGCATGCAAATTCTGAATAGGGTATGATAAAGCATAGGATTACTCTATCTCATGAGGTAGGAGTTGGGGAAAACACTTTAGGAGATGTGGATTTCATCAATTAACTATTCTCTGTTACATAAGTGGGTTTTTTTCTACAATTTTTATAGTCTACTCATAACAATGTTTTCTATTATTTCAACTTAACTTATTCTATTATTTGTGAGAGTTAGCTCTAGACAACTAATTACTTTCCTTGATAATCTTTCCTGATAATTTGGGCTTTAAACAAAAGCAGTCTTTTCCCCCATAGACTTTTGGTAAAAACCTTTATTTTAACAGGCATTGCATTGTTCTCTCTTTAACTATCTATCCTCCCTACTGCTGAATACAGAGCCCTCTTGATGTCATTTTGGCAGCACTGGTTCTGAGAGTCGATATTGAGAAGAGGTTTTGAAAATGACAGTCATCAGAACAAAGCTATTTAAAGTAAAAGGAATTGTGTCAGTTATCACAAATGAAAATTTCAGAGTTTGTCTGATTTAAGATAAAATTGGACTAAGTGAGGGGGCTGAGTCGGCAAAGGCACTGTGTTTCTTTAGAGACCACTGACTTCTTTTTGAAACATGCACAAGCTTCTCACTCAGAAACTGCTAAGTTCAAACTCCAACTTCCCGAGGCCAACTCAGAGGAAATAAAGGGTTGTTCTCTCGTTATACAAATTGAATTCTTAGAATTGTCCCTCAATCTCTCCAATCAGATCCAATGCATATAAAGAAGATAGATGTGACCAAGGGCAGGGCATTCAATAGCTGGTTAAGCATAGGTCCATGGGCTGCTTTGGGGACACCTACTTGACTCCTTTTAGATTCTTTACAGTCTCAACTTACACTTGTTCTTTTCTATTAATCAGAAAACTGTCTACTTGATGTTATTAAGAAGACTAATAAAATTTCAGTAGGGCTATGCTCTGAGGCCAGAAGAAAGATGCAAAACAGAACTCCAGACAGAAGCACTAACCCATTTGAAACAACCAAATTCAGCATCTTATGTCTTGGTCACGAGCACCCACTTCATCTGCATCTCTGAACTGTGCCTCCTTTGCAGCTGTTTGTTCATTGCACACTAAACATTATTCAAACTGTCATCTCGCCCAGCAGCCAGTCATTCCGTACCAATATCTAGAGTCTCAATGACACAATTTGTGAGTTGTCAACTAAACCACATGACTGGCCATTAGAGTTGATAGCTGATAATACAATTAGAGTTTCTTCATAGTCGTCTGTATGCTCTGGCTGCTAACAAAATAAGTGAAAGTGGATAATTTATCACAAAGAGTAGTATATTTGCCCAAGTTCAGGATCAGAGAAGTTCAAGGACAAATTGTAGGGATATGACAAGGGCCTTCTTTCTTTGTTATCACATAGCAGCAAGTAAAATGAAAATGAGTGTACTGGCTAGTTCTGTGTCAACCTGACACAGCTGGGGTTATCACAGAGAAAGGAGCTTCAGTTGAGGAAATGCCTCCATGAGATCCAACTTTAAGGCATTTTCTCAATTAGTGATCAAGGGGGAAAGGCCCATTGTGGGTGGGACCATCTTTGGGCTGATAGTCTTGGGTTCTATAATAGAGCAGGCTGAGCAAGCCAGAGGAGGCAAGCCAGTAAAGAACATCCCTCCATGGCCGCTGCATCGGCTCCTGCTTTCTGACCTGCTTGAGTTCCAGTCCTGACTTCCTTGGTGATGAACAGCAGTATGGAAGTGTAAGCCAAATAAACCCTTTCCTCCCCAACTTGCTTCTTGGTCATGATGTTTGTGCAGGAATAGAAACCCTGACTGAGACAATGAGCAAAGGTAAATACAATCACCGCTTAATTTTAATTTGTAATAATTGAGTTACATTAATTGATTTATAAAACTTTATTATTAATGGTATTCTGTGAGATATTTCTAACTTCTTAAATATATTGTTACTGTGAAACTGTTCTTTTAAAATACAGGTATTGGAATTAGATGGGTGAGGAAGTAGGGGGAACACTTGTGAGATATGAGGGAGGTGTAACCATAATCATAATTATATTCTATGAAAATTCTATCTCAATAAAAATACTGTATGGACAGAGGACTATTAATACTACCCTTTAGATTAAGTCTGCCATGTTTAACCTCCTCCAACTAAGTAAGATCCAACTTCTTAATAATCAGTCAATACAACTAAATTTCAGTATGAATTTTGGAGGGAAGAAAACATTCATAGCATGTAGGTTTTAAGTAGGAGGGCAAAAATATACAATGTAGATGGAAAAAGAAATATATTTATGACAGAGTTCCAAGATACAACTCTTTATCTAAAAGTATTACTTATCACTCAAGATAGATCATTGGCTTTTCTTTGTATGTTGGGGATGGTATAAAGAGCACAATATGAATACACAAAATAAAAGAACAAACAGTAAATTTGACTTTATTTTTTCTGTCTTGGATTTCACCAGATAGTTTTAGATTTTTTTACCCTGTTTTTATTCATATGTTTGCATGTATATATGCACATATATGTGCAATGAGCCTTAAGCTGCCAGAACAAAGACATCAGATACCCTGAATCTACAGATACTCTAAGAAGTGAGTAACTCAACTTGGGTAATGGTGACCAAGTTCACATTTTCTGGAAAATTACCAAGCACTCTTGACCGCTGAAATATCTCTCCAGCCTTTCACTAGATATTTACTGTAGTGTATATTGAAGGAATAAATGATAAAATGGTGACTATTTTCAAGGTATTTTATAGTATATATGAAAACCAATACCAGATATAGCTCTATATGGTTTTAAAGCATTGTGTAAGAAACAAAGAATTTCATCACTAACACAAACTTTGACACCAGTAATGTTAAAAAAAAAAAAAAAAAAGCTTTGAGCTATTGTATCACCAGCATGACCAAATACAAAGGATATTTAGGTGCATATTACAATCACTTGGATTAGAATGTGGTTTGTTTCCAAGTATTCATAAATTAGAGGCATGGTTCTCAGAATGATAATGTGAGAGAGACTTGGATCTTATGAGTTGGAGCTAACAACAGATCTTTAAGTCACTGAAGCCAGGCCATAGAAAGGATTATAGTAGCTCTTGGCCAACCCTGTTTCCATAATAGTAATTCATTAATAAACTGGCATATGAACACTAAATCTTCTGGTGTACTGTCTAGCCATGTCATTTATTTGTCAGATGTCCTTCTGCTATAATATCATCAACTATTAAGTCTTCTACAGAGGCTGATCACACAGAAATTCCTGATTTTCAATTTTCAGTGATAAGTAATATCAAGGTTCTTATAAAGTTACTCAGCCTTGGGTATTTTGGTACACTACTAAAAATTGTCTAATAAAAAAATTTAAAATTATCCTAATTATTTCAAATATGAAGTTAGTTATTGAAATATTTAGTGGATAATTTAATAGACAGGTAGTATTTTATAGATTAAAGGGAATTAATACGCTCATTTAATAATGCCCATAAAATTTTATAGCCAAAATTTATTTATATCCCTTACATTATACAAACATCTTCAGCTATTTGCTTCACTATAAGAAACTAACAGTTTTAATAAGTTCTGAGTCCTCCATTAGTCTCTAGAAGTAGAAATACATATGTGCATCTGTGGGACAATAATGCTACAAAACCAAAAATGGGTTAAGAAAAAAATGGCAGGTAGTTTTTCTGACAAGGAGATATTTAACTTACTTTGGACTTGCTTATTTTACCTGAGGTCTTGGTGTGGGAGGGCACATTGTAAAAGATGGTTTCTGCTTGAATTATGGAAAATAAGCTAACACACCTGTGATCATGCCACAGAACTGTTTAGGGGAACAGCTTTTTCAGACGATGCTTTTGATCTTAGTAGATAAAGGAAGGTCAGATATCCATAGCTACTGAGCAGCTGTGGTGATGGATGAAGCTCATTTATGATCTGTCCTTTAAGGAAGTTAAAAGGTTCTCTTTTATCAACTTTCTGAGCTTTGTTCATCATTAATCTTTTTAGATGCTTATTTTCAAACATGAAATAGTGAGACCAACTTGTGCATATTTCTCTTGTAAAAAGACACACTTGGTATAGATATTCAGCAGACATTTTCTTATTAGGTTTAGATGGAGAATTTATATTCAGATACTTCAAAATTCTACTTAAGGAGAAGATCTGGTGTATGCTAACTCTTAGAATTGAGAAAAAAATATGTTGACCTTACATCACTAAAAAAATCACAATAATAATGAATGATTATGAATCTCATGACTCACTTAAAATTCAGTTGTATTTTCACTTACCACATTGCCAAAACTTCTAAAACATGATTCTTCATTATCATAATGTGACTTGCAAATAAAAACACTCAAGGTGAATTAAAATTAGAAGGAAATGTTCATAATAGAATCCTGAGCAGATATATCAAGATCCACATATTAAATTTCTATATGGACTCCTGCTAATATAAATATCTCATCTAGAAAAATTTTCCACTTTTTTCATATACTCTTTTCACAGGTCAGAACAAGATACCCATAGGAGTATACTTGCAGCACACCCTAACAATGTTTCACCAACAACAATTCTAGGGAGAGGCTGAATATATTGACCCCTGAATATATTGATTGTTTTCCTTAAAAACACCCCTCAAATAGCAAGAGAACTTAGGAAAGCATTGTCCCTGAAGAGAAAGTATTTTCGAGTTTCCAATTTACATACTTTGAATGCGACATCCTGTACTGGTATGATTGTAAATATGTATGTCGGCCACAGCAATGAACAGCATATTGAGTATTATTTCTGTGTCACATTTCAACCAGAAATCTATATAGCTTGTTGCCACAAAGCAGCATGACAGATTAGATAACATGTGAGGCTGGCATTATGGAGATTAGCTCCACTGCCATGTTCTCTTCTGTGAACTAGACCAAAGAGAGACTCATATTGTATGGAATTCCTTGAAAGAACTTACTCCATATTTTAAATCCAAAACAGTCCAGACCAACATACCTATAGGAATCACTGGGAGTGCTTATACAAATTCCTACCCTGATTCTCCCTCCCCTTATCCTGAGAAGGGGAACCTCCTCACCTTGGGTATTAACCCACTTTGGGGCATCTCGTCCCAGCAAATCTAGGCACATTCTCTCCTACTGAGTGAGGCACAACCAGGAAGTACAGATAGGGGGAAAGGACATCCAATACAACCAGATTGTAGAAACAAAAATTAAAGCATTTGCATTTGAGCCTATTATTGCTGACTTTGTGACTATGTTACATGTAGAAGTCAATTGCTCTAAAAGAACTAGAAAGTATAGATACATGTTTTCCAATTGTGTCTGAAAGAATTAATTTTTTATTCAGTTTTTGACAAACAAATGTTTAACCTTGGTGGGTTTTATAGTCACTACAAATTCAAGACAGAAAATCTTTGCCCACAACTACTGCCATGTTTTATTCCAGCACACTCCCTGTAAGTATGGGATCAGTCTTGAGGAAGAGTGTGAGATAGAAGTGAGCAAGTTACAGGGGATAAAGACATCACAAGAAGACCCACAGCGTCAAATGAGCTGGGAGATGGGGCCTCACAGAGCCTGGGCCACCAACCAGGAAACATGCAGGAGCTGGTCCTAGATGCCTCCACATTTTTAGGAAAAGTGCTGCTGTCTCTGCCTCTGTCTCTGGTTATTGGACCCCTCTCCCCTTGCTTAGACTACCTGGTTTGGCCTTGGTGGAAGAGAATGTGCCTAGATTTTCAGGGACTAGATATCCCAAGTTGGGATGGTACCCAAGTAGGGGATACTCTTGTCAGAAGGAGAGAGGGAAATCAGGGGAAAGATTTGTAAGGATGGGACTAGGAAGAGAGGAATGTGGCTATGATTGGGATGTCAAGTGAATTTTAAAATTAATTAATGTTTTTAATTAAAATTAATTTATTTTAAAAAACACTGTAGCCCTAAGGAAGAAAAGTTGCATTAAATGGAGGCTTTAGAGCAGTTATTGTCATATTGAGTTTGTATTTCTGGCACAGTTTTCATGACCATCACCAGAGGTGGGAATTTACATGCCACCATCTAGATTATTAATGTCACCAATGTAAAAATCTGGCATTTCAACAGGCTGGAAAGAAAGAGAATGTTAAGATCACTGTGTTCTATAAGCACTATGCTTTTCTCAGAAGAGGAATAAATCATATTAATATGGGTCAAATACACTTAATAAACTAAGCCAGGCAGCTTTACCAAGATGTTCAAGATTATTAATCAAAAGCTTCAGTTTGTCATCTTTACTGGATCTCTTTCTCTTTGTAGTAAAAGAAACCAATGAAGTTTAATTTTAAGCAATTTTACAGCATACATATAAATATCAAATTAAACATATAAATATACATTTATTCCTCACATAAGTTATAAGTCCTCCAATATTGCTAGTAAATGTTCCAACCCCTACACTGAGAGGAGCAACTATCTGAACCTTTCCTAACTACTTGATAATAAGAAACATTGACATTGTCTTATTGGTAATAAGACACCTTGAAAGTATGACTATAAATTCCAGGTAAAAGGATTTCCTAGATTTGAAGACAAAGGGGATTTTATAAGTTCATTATTTATATTGATATTTATTTTACTTTAAGCATTTGCTTTCATATTCTCTTACATTTCTTTGGTCACTTTATTTATTCATCTGTTAATTTTTCTTATTGAAATATTCTTCTCTTATACATTATATCCCAACCACAGTTTTCCCTCCTTTCCCTCCTTCCAGCTCCCCCTCCACCTCCTGTTTGTCCTAGATCCATTCCAGTTCTGTTTCCTCCTTAGGCCTCCAAGAGACAACAGCCAAATAGGACAAAACAAAGATACAAAAAACAAACAAACAAACAAAAAAACAACAAAAACAAAAACAAAGAAGGCAAAAGTCCTTGTACAGTTTATGTTTAGACTGTCATGTTGGTGAGACTTTGTCTGTTTAGCTTCTGCTATTCCTAGGCAGCAAAATCTTCTAACAAACTCTATGATGCTCCTATTGGGCTTGAACAAAGAAACTCAGGAGGAGGAAAAGAGTCCTAAAAGTGGACAAAAGAGTCTGAGATATACCTGCTCCCACCTAGGAGTCCCACCCAAGCAATAAGCTAACAGCCATAACACACAGACTGAAGATCTGGTGCGGACCCTTGCAGGCCCCTTGCTTGCTGCTTCTGTCTCTGTGAGCCCAAGGGAGTCCTGCTTAGCTGATTCAGTGGGCCATGTTCTCCTGCTGTCATCTATCTCTTCTGACTCCTAACATCTTCTCTCCCCTTCTTCCACAGGGTTCTCCAAGTTGTGAGGGAAGGAACCCAATGCAGACCTCCAATTTAGGCTCACTGCCCACATAAAGTTAGATTGTGTGACTCTGCATCTTTCTCATTTGCTAGACACTGGACAAGGCACTGATCTATGAGTACAGCAGAATAGCCATAGGAAACATGTATTATTTAAATTGGGGGTCTCACTTTGAAATAGTTCACTGGACTACACTGCCTTATATAGATAGACAACGCTGATCTCAACATAAAAGATCCTCCTGTCTTCCCCCCCTCCCCCCAGTGGCAGATATTAATGATGTATCACAGTCCTGGCTTCTTGCATCTTTTAAATCAATACTTTATGAAAAGATTTAAATAGAAAAGAAAAATTATGTCTTGTTTAATGACAAACTCTATATTAGGCAAATCTAATGTTAAAGAACGATCATTACTGGGCAACATTCTGTATTACATTCCAGTGAAATGCAATTACAAATGACAGCAGACATTTAGAATTCTCTGTTCTTATCATAAGAAGATATAAAAGATACATTTCCATCAGCAATATTTGGAGCCAAAAGCAGAATATCATGTGCCATAGATGATATTAAGTAACGAAACCTGAAGAATAAAAATAAAATCCAAATGTGGATAGATCTTTAGTTTCAGTGTGCTGATTGTTACTGAACTCATGCAGGTGGTATTCAATGCCAATCATTGACTACTTCTCAAAATTAAGTAATAGAAATTTTGGGGAAGACCTTTTATATATAACTATGCTCATGCTTATTAAATCAGTCTTTTATTTTTGTTAATTATATTTTAGTGCCTGTCAGTTTTAAGTCAAGCTTAATAAATATTTAACAGAATAAGATTCCTTCTATCTCAATGTAGAAGTATAATTTGTAATAGGTTATGTAAAATTATATTTACAGGGAATATTATTTGACATCTATGTTAGGCAACCCAATGTGCATGTATCCTATCCTTATAAGAACAGGATATAATATTCTGGGGATTATTATATGAAAGAAAAACATCACTTTCCATGATCAAACAATTGTTCCATGAAGAAACAATGAAACTTCCATATCTATCCTCTTCTGCCTAAGCTTACCAACTGACACACTGAAATGAGTGTGTAGTAGAACATTATTATGGAAAAATTGTAGGTGAAACATTAGCTTGGCATAGAAAAATAGCAATTTAAATTTTGCAAATGGGAAAATAAAGCAATAGTCCCTGACTTGAAGCACATGCTCTATTGAGAACACTTTATTCTTTTTTCTTTCCATTTTTTATTAGGTATTTAGCTCATTTATATTTCCAATGCTATACCAAAAGTCCCCCATACCCACCCACCCCCACTCCCCTAACCACCCACTCCCCCTTTTTGGCCCTGGCGTTCCCCTGTACTGGGGCATATAAAGTTTGCGTGTCCAATGGGCCTCTCTTTCCAGTGATGGCCGACTAGGCCATCTTTTGATACATATGCAGCTAAAGACAAGAGCTCCAGGGTACTGGTTAGTTCATATTGTTGTTCCACCTATAGGGTTGCAGATCCCTTTAGCTCCTTGGGTACTTTCTCTAGCTCCTCCATTGGGAGCCCTGTGATCCATCCATTAGCTGACTGTGAGCATCCACTTCTGTGTTTGCTAGGCCCCGGCATAGTCTCACAAGAGACAGCTACATCTGGGTCCTTTCAATAAAATCTTGCTAGTGTATGCAATTGTGTCAGCGTTTGGATGCTGATTATGGGGTGGATCACTGGATATGGCAGTCTCTACATGGTCAATACATTCATCTCAGCTCCAAACTTTGTCTCTGTAACTCCTTCCAAGGGTGTTTTGTTCCCACTTCTAAGGAGGGGCATAGTGTCCAAACTTCAGTCTTCATTTTTCTTGAGTTTCATGTGTTTAGGAAATTGTATCTTATATCTTGGGTATCCTAGGTTTTGGGCTAATATCCACTTATCAGTGAGTACATATTGTGAGTTCCTTTGTGAATGTGTTACCTCACTCAGGACGATGCCCTCCAGGTCCATCCATTTGGCTGGGAATTTCATAAATTCATTCTTCTTAATAGCTGAGTAGTATTCCATTATGTAGATGTACCACATTTTCTGTATCCATTCCTCTGTTGAGGGGCATCTGGGTTCTTTCTAGCTTCTGGCTATTATAAATAATGCTGCTATGAACATAGTAGAGCATATGTCCTTCTTACCAGTTGGGGCATCTTCTGGATATATGCCCAGGAGAGGTATTGCTGGATCCTCCGGTAGTACTATGTCCAATTTTCTGAGGAACCGCCAGACTGATTTCCAGAGTGGTTGTACAAGCCTGCAATCCCACCAACAATGGAGGAGTGTTCCTCTTTCTCCACATCCACGCCAGCATCTGCTGTCACCTGAATTTTTGATCTTAGCCATTCTGACTGGTGTGAGGTAGAATCTCAGGGTTGTTTTGATTTGCATTTCCCTAATGATTAAGGATGTTGAACACTTTTTCAGGTGCTTCTCTGCCATTCGGTATTCCTCAGGTGAGAATTCTTTGTTCAGTTCTAAGCCCCATTTTTAATGGGGTTATTTGATTTTCTGAAGTCCACCTTCTTGAGTTCTTTATATATGTTGGATATTAGTCCTCTATCTGATTTAGGAAAGGTAAAGATCCTTTCCCAATCTGTTGGTGGTCTTTTTGTCTTATTGACGGTGTCTTTTGCCTTGCAGAAACTTTGGAGTTTCATGAGGTCCCATTTGTCAATTCTCGATCTTACAGCACAAGCCATTGCTGTTCTGTTCAGGAATTTTTCCCCTGTGCCCATATCTTCAAGGCTTTTCCCCACTTTCTCCTCTATAAGTTTCAGTGTCTCTGGTTTTATGTGAAGTTCCTTGATCCACTTAGATTTGACCTTAGTACAAGGAGATAAGTATGGATCGATTCACATTCTTCTACATGATAACAACCAGTTGTGCCAGCAACAAAGGTTGAAAATGCTGTCTTTCTTCCACTGGATGGTTTTAGCTCCCTTGTTGAAAATCAAGTGTCCATAGGTGTGTGGGTTCATTTCTGGGTCTTCAATTCTATTCCATTGGTCTACTTGTCTGTCTCTATACCAGTACCATGCAGTTTTTATCACAATTGCTCTGTAGTAAAGCTTTAGGTCAGGCATGGTGATTCCACCAGAGGTTCTTTTATCCTTGAGAAGACTTTTTGCTATCCTAGGTTTTTTGTTATTCCAGATGAATTTGCAAATTGCTCCTTCTAATTCGTTGAAGAATTGAGTTGGAATTTTGATGGGTATTACATTGAATCTGTAGATTGCATTTGGCAAGATAGCCATTTTTACAGTGTTGATCCTGCGTGGGTGATCTTTCCGTCTTCTGAGATCTTCTTTAATTTCTTTCTTCATATACTTGAAGTTTTTATCATACAGATCTTTCACTTCCTTAGTTAGAGTCAAGCCGAGATATTTTATATTATTTGTGACTATTGAGAAGGGTGTTGTTTCCCTAATTTCTTTCTCAGCCTGTTTATTCTTTGTGTAGAGAAAGGTCATTAACTTGTTTGAGTTGATTTTATATCCAGCTACTTCACCGAAGCTGTTTATCAGGTTTAGGAGTTCTCTGGTGGAATTTTTAGGGTCACTTATATATATACTATCATATCATCTGCAAAAAGTGATATTTTGACTTCCTCTTTTCCAATTTGTATCCCCTTGATGTCCTTTTGTTGTCGAATTGCTCTGGCTAATACTTCAAGTACTATGTTGAAAAGGTAGGGAGAAAGTGGGCAGCCTTGTCTAGTCCCTGATTTTAGTGGGATTGCTTCAACCTTCTCTCCATTTACTTTGATGTTGGCTACTGGTTTGCTGTAGATTGCTTTTATCATGTTTAGGTATGGGCCTTGAATTCCTGATCTTTCCAGAACTTGTATCATGAATGGGTGTTGGATCTTGTCAAATGCTTTTTCTGCATCTAACTAGATGATCATGTGGTTTTCGTCTTTGAGTTTGTTTATATAATGGATTACATTGATGGATTTTCGTATATTAAACCATCCCTGCATCCCTGGAATAGAATCTACTTGGCCAGGATGGATGATTGCTTTAATGTGTTCTTGTATTTGGTTAGCGAGAATTTTATTGAGGATTTTTGCATCTATATTCGTAAGAGAAATGGGTCTGAAGTTCTCTATCTTTGTTGGATCTTTCCGTGGTTTAGGTATCAGAGTAATAGTGGCTTCATAAAATGTGTTGGGTAGAGTACCTTCTATTTCTATTTTGTGAAATAGTTTGTGCAGAACTGGAATTAGATCTTTTTGAAGGTCTGATAGAACTCTGCACTAAACCTGTCTGGTCCTGGGCTTTTTTTGGCTGGGAGACTATTAATAACTGCTTCTATTTCTTTAGGGGATATGGGACTGTTCAGATGGTCAACTTGATCCTGATTCAACTTTGGTACCTGGTATCTGTCCAGAAATTTGTCCATTTCATCCAGGTTTTCCAGTTTTGTTGAGTATAGCCTTTTGTAGAAGGATCTGATGGTTTTTTGGATTTCTTCAGGATCTGTTGTTATGTCTCCCTTTTCATTTCTGATTTTGTTAATTAGGATTTTGTCCCTGTGCCCTTTAGTGAGTCTAGCTAAGGTTTATCTATCTTGTTGATTTTCTCAAGAACTAACTCCTCGTTTGGTTAATTCTTTGAATAGTTCTTCTTTTTTCCACTTGTTTGATTTCACCCCTGAGTTTGATTATTTTCTGCCATCTACTCCTCTTGGGTGAATTTGCTTCCTTTTTTTATAGAGCTTTTAGATGTGTTGTCAAGCTGCTAGTATGTGCTATCTCCCGTTTCTTCTTGGAGGCTCTCAGAGCTATGAGTTTCTCTCTAAGAAATGCTTTCATTGTGTCCCATAGGTTTGGGTACGTTGTGACTTCATTTTCATTAAACTCTAAAAAGTCTTTAATTTCTTTCTTTATTCCTTCCTTGACCAAGGTATCATTGACAAGAGTGTTCTTCATTTTCCACGTGAATGTTGGCTTTCCATTATTTATGTTGTTATTGAAGATCAGTCTTAGGCCATGGTGGTCTGATAGGATACATGGGACAATTTCAATATTTTTGTATCTGTTGAGGCCTGTTTTGTGACCAATCATATGGTCAATTTTGGAGAAGGACCCGTGAGGTGCTGAGAAGAAGGTATATCCTTTTATTTTAGGATAAAATGTTCTGTAGATATCTGTCAGGTCCATTTGTTTCATAACTTCTGTTAGTTTCACTGTGTCCCTGTTTAGTTTCTGTTTCCACTATATGTCCATTGATGAAAGTGGTGTGTTGAAGTCTCCCACTATTATTGTGTGAGGTGCAATGTGTGCTTTGAGCTTTACTAAAGTGTCTTTAATGAATGTGGCTGCCCTTGCATTTGCAGTGTAGATATTCAGAATTGAGAATTCCTCTTGGAGGATTTTACCTTTGATGAGTATGAAGTGTCCCTCTTTGTCTTTTTTGATAAATTTGGGTTGGAAGTAGATTTTATTCGATATTAGAATGGCTACTCCAGCTTGTTTCTTCAGACCATTTGCTTGGAAAATTGTTTTCCAGCCTTTCACTCTGAGGTAGTGTCTATCTTTTTCCCTGAGATGGGTTTCCTGTAAGCAGCAGAATGTTGGGTCCTGTTTGTGTAGCCAGTCTGTTAGTCTATGTCTTTTTATTGGGGAATTGAGTCCATTGATATTAAGAGATATTAAGGAAAAGTAATTGTTGCTTCCTATTATTTTTGTTGTTAGAGTTGGCATTCTGTTCTTGTGGCTGTCTTCTTTTAGTTTTGTTGAGGGATTACTTTCTTGTTTGTTCTAGGGCATGATTTCTGTCCTTGTATTGCTTCTTTTCTGTTATTATCCTTTGAAGGGCTGGATTCGTGGAAAGATATTGTGTGAATTTGGTTTTGTCGTGGAATACTTTGGTTTCTCCATCTATGGTAATTGAGAGTTTGGCCTGGTATAGTAGCCTGGGCTGTCATTTGTGTTCTCTTAGTGTCTGTATAACATCTGTCCAGGCTCGTCTGGCTTTCATAGTCTCTGGTGAAAAGTCTGGTGTAATTCTGATAGGCCTTCCTTTATATGTTACTTGACCTTTCTCCCTTACTGCTTTTAATATTCTATCTTTATTTAGTGCATTTGTTGTTTTATTATTATGTGTCGGGAGGAATTTCTTTTCTGGTCCAGTCTATTTGGAATTCTGTAGGCTTCATGTATGATCATGGGCATCTCTTTCTTTATGTTTGGGAAGTTTTCTTCTACTATTTTGTTGAAGATATTAGCTGGCCCTTTAAGTTGAAAATCTTCATTCTCATCGATTCCTATTATCCGTAGGTTTGGTCTTCTCATTGTGTCCTGGATTTCCTGGATGTTTTGAGTTAGGATCCTTTTGCATTTTGTATTTTCTTTGACTGTTGTGTCGATGTTCTCTGTGGAATCTTCTGCACCTGAGATTCTCTCTTCCATTTCTTGTATTCTGTTGCTGATGCTCGCATCTATGTTTCCAGATCTCTTTCCTAGGGTTTCTATCTCCAGCGTTGCCTCGCTTTGGGTATTCTTTTTTGTGTCTACTTTCCTTTTTAGTTCTAGTATGGTTTTGTTCATTTCCATTACCTGTTTGAATGTGTTTTCCTGTTTTTCTTTAAGGATTTCTACCTGTTTGGTTGTGTTTTCCTGCTTTTCTTTAAGGGACTGTAACTCTTTAGCAGTGCTCTCCTGTAATTCTTTAAGTGACTTATGAAAGTCCTTCTTGATGTCCTCTATCATCATCATGAGAAATGTTTTTAAATCTGGGTCTAGATTTTCGGTTGTGTTGGGGTGTCCAGGACTAGGTGGGGTGGGAATGCTGCGTTCTGATGATGGTGAGTGGTCTTGATTATTGTTAGTAGGATTCTTATGTTTGCCTTTTGCCATCTGGTAATCTCTGAAGCTAGCTGTTATAGTTGTCTCTGTTAAGATCTTGTTCTTCAGGTGACTCTGTTAGCATCTATAAGCAGACCTGGGAGGGTAGCACTCTCCTTAGTTTCAGTGGGCAGAGTATTCTCTGCAGGCAAGCTCTCTTCTTGCAGGGAAGGTACCCAGATATCTGGTGTTCTAACCAGACTCCTGGCAGAAGTTGTGTTCCACTTACTAGAGGTCTTAGGATCCCGTGGGGAATCCTGTGTGGGCCCTTGAGGGTGTTGGGCGAGTACCCCGGTGCTCAGGTGGGGCGGAAGGGACTTGTGCCCCAGGTCAGGCATGGGTAGTCTGCTTCCCTATTTACTGCAGTCTCAGGTTCTGCACAATTGGATTGGGGCAGGTGCTGTGTTCCACTCACCAGAGGTCTTAGGATTCCGTGGGGAATCCTGTGTGGGCCCTTGCGGGTGTTGGATGACTCTGCTGGCAAGGTCGAGAACACTTTATTCTATTACAAAAAGATCCATTTTCATTATAAAGAAACAATGTGTGTGTGTGTGTGTGTGTGTGTGTGTATGTGTGTGTGCATGTCTGTGTGTGAATAAGTCCACGTGTCCATGTGCTTCTGAGTGTATGTGGAACATTGGGTGGATGGAGCTCATAGGATAACCACCAGGGGTCAGTCCTCTTTTTTACCTTTTGTCTTTTTTAAGACAAGCTCTTCTTTCACTGCTGTGCATGCCAAGCTAACTGAACCCAGAAATTCCAGGGATATCTTTCCTGACTCTGCTTCTCATCTGGTAGTGGTGTTCTAGGATTCCAGACACTTATTACTCTATGTATATCGTTCTAAATGATTTTCAATAATTTAAACTTTGGCTTTCGACTCATGACAAAAGTGATTTACTCAAGGAGCTTTATCCATGGTCCAAGAATATCAATTTTGAAGCTGGATATGATGAAATACTCCTAGAACACTAGTGTTCAGGAGACCAAATCAAGGCAGTAGATAGAGAGATACTCTATATAGCTGAGATTGTCAGCTTAGACTCCGTAATGAGTCTATTTCCATTTTTTTTAAATAAAATTCTAGTTTTCACTTTGGAGATAGATTTGAAAATGATACCAGATGAGAAGGAGATGGGCTACTTTCAATTTTAAATATTGAAAAAAAATGGAAAAATTAAAAGTGTTTTTTCATCATCAGAAAATTATGATCATTGGACATATCTCTCATCAAAATATAGAGTTAGGCATTATTTCTTTAAGTTGAAACATATCTTGATTAAATGGAATATTTGTTTACCTGGAATATTCATACAGATTGCCAGAAAACCCAATATGCCCCAGTGCCAATACTCAAAGTTGGGTAGGGAGGCATGCAAAATGTTATTGACTCGCCAGCAGTTGATTAGAAGAAAGTTTTTTTTTCGCTCCTACAAGAACTCTGTTAAAAGCTCAAATGTCAGAGGCAACAAGCTTTTGATATTCTTTTCTCAAAGGATTGGCTGGGCTACAAGAAAAGCAATTCTCCCCATATCCACTAACTTATCATTGTGATTTCCTCGGAAGTCGTCCAAAGATAAGAAAAACAAAGGTGGAATAGAAATTTACTGTACCTAATCCAGAATTTCAAACAAACTAATAGTTGTCTAAGAGAAGAACATCAAATTTTAGGGAAAGATCCAACCTAGTTTATGAATGGAGGAGAGACAAACACAGTGAGAAGTCCAGGAGTATCACCCCAGGCTCATAACCATCAGAAAACCTCAGACTCACTCAGGGCACTTTGGAACACCAAGTAAATAATAACACAGTACATGTATGAGGGCTGCAATACACATTTCTCACCAAAGCAATACAAAGAGGAGATGAAAGACCTACCAGTGTTATGTTCTGAGGAAAGTCTTTTTTGTTTTTTGGGTTTTTGTTTGTTTGTTTGTTTTTTGAGACAGGGTTTCTCTGTATAGCCCTGGCTGTCCTGGACCTCACTCTGTAGACCAGGCTGGCCTTGAACTCAGAAATCCACCTGCCTCTGCTGGGATTAAAGGCATGTTCCACCACACCCGGCAGAGGAAAGTCTTGAGAGATTGCATTTATTCATGCCAAAGACCAAGATATAACTGGAGGAATTTCAAATTTCTAGAAACTAAGGATGTTCATGCTTACAGTGATCTATGAATCCAGAAAAACTTGCTACATAGATACAAACCTCCACTAGAAAACCTTGAAACAGTCAAAGAATTCTTAAATTTAAGCATACAATCATAGAAAATGACAAATCTGATATGTACATAGTCAAGCTTCATGTATATATAGAGTTTGTATATAGAAAAACATTATTCTTTTCACATGGTTTAGCTAAGAGTGAAAAACATGCTTTTAAGTCTGTCAAACAAGAAAGAAGCTGTAATAGTCTTTAAAAGTTTAGCTCATGACCTTGAAAATATGTTATGTTAGGGAACAATGTTACACATCCTGATTGACTGATCACATGTAATCAGTGGATCTTTATTTTATATAAACAGTAGGATGTCCAAGCTTAGATCCCAAGTTTGATGAGGCTATTGTATTATTATTATTACATATATTTTTCTTTATGTTGGATACTTTCTAATAATAAAACAATAAAAGCCATCTGCCTTCCAGCCTGGTCTTCCAGCTATAAATGTTCTCTTAACACACCTGTCATGAAAAGAGATCAAATAACTGCTGAATGAATATAGAGATGTGTGATTTCATAGCATCTAGTACATTTCTTACTGGGCTACTGCTTTGGTGAAGAAGCAATGCCATATATGAGCATTATATGCTCATGCTGCCCAGCAATGCAAGCAAAAATTATAAATACTCTGTTTTAAGTTTAAATACCTCAAGATGTTCAAAACTCATCCCACAAAAGAAAAGAACAGACTTACTTTTTGGACTTAAGTCCAGATTTCATTAGTAACCTTAGTATGTTCCTTTTAAATTTTTCAGTAAAATTAGTGAATCATCAGGTAATAAAAGATTCAGACACCGTTTTGCATAAAATCCTTTAAAATTACTCAACTGGAGCATAACAACTAAACAATTATTCAATAAACTCATATTAAACCTAAGAGAAAATATTTCCAGTAAAAAGAACTTTAAAGATAGTTATGCAAATATGTTCTCTGAAAAGGAAGCTGGTATTTCAGAAGAACCCAGACAGTGTGTTATGCACTCATTGGATGCAAACTCAAGGCAAGAGTGAAGAGAGAGGGAAGCAGGAAAATGTTGAGTAGGAGGTGAAAGAGCTGGTGGCATGAATTTGAGAAGGTCTATGGGGAAAGGAAAAGAGATGTGTGTCCCTGGAATAGTCTTCTTCAAAGTTTCTTCCTATAATTATATCACCAGATAGTTAGTACTTCTCAGAAACTTATAGTAATTTTCAAAGTGGTTTGTGTAACTTCACAGAAACTGATCATACAATCCCAAGAGACTTGATCAGATTCTACTAATTACACATGATGTTTAACATAGTTCACCTTCACAATATGGTTTTGTTCATAACAGGTGCTCTAATAGGATTTTCAGTTTTCTTAAGTCTGACCTTGTGTTATATTTGTGCCCGTATGCCTCCATAGATGATACCGTTTCTGTCTTTTATTCTCTTATTATGACTGATTCTTTTCTGGTTCAGGGTTATTTTTCCACATGTTTAGTTTTCATTTGAAGATCTCTGATTCAATTTATCAGATATTCATTAAGATATTTCAAAGTACATAGGTAAAATTAGCTGTGGCATTGGGGAATGGAGCAGCCAAATTCATTTAATGTATTGAAAAATAATGTTCTACAATATAATTTATATGTATAAATGTTCATTCAGAGAAAGTGTTGGAATTGATTACCATTGTTAGGAAATTACCTTTTTAATGATACTAGTATCAACACAGTAAGCATTTTTATTTCAGAAGGTTTTTTACTTTCATATAGAGTTCATTTTATTTGTATTTTCATTCGTGCCAACATCCTGACAACACTTTATAAACACATGTGCTCTACCTACAGCTTTTAATAAGAAATGATTCTGTTCACAGCAGCCATCTCAGTACATCTGTACACAGGATTGTGTTTGGCACACCAAGCTGTTAAATTTTCCTATCATTTATGTGTTTTTTCTAAAGCACTGCCTGTGGCTTTACTGTTCATTATTAAAAGGAAAGCACTCTCAGAATTTCAATTGGTTTCTTGTGCCTGAATACCAATTAAAACCTGTTCAAACCTGTTTCCAAAACAGTGGAAACATAATTGTATTTATCATTTTATTTATAACAGAATGATTTGGTTCTAATAAGGTTCTGTTTCTTATAAACTATTTACTAGAATATTTTTCTTTTCCATACATTTATGGCTGATCAGAAGATAAACATAGCCAAGGCATAGAACTTATTTGTTAAATCAGAAAGATACCAGGACCAACTATTTTCTTTGTTTTTTTTTTTAATAATAGTAGGAGGCAATCAGTCTTGAAGTTGAGTCTGAAGATCTGTTGATACAAAGAAATGAAGGACTGGGCAGTGACAATCAATTTATTTGAAGGCATTTTCAAATGTTGCAATTTGTAAAAGGGCAAAACCCCTAATAAAACAGTTTTAGAAATATGTTGTGTTTAATTTCAATATACATAGGTAACAACTCAAAAACTGCAGAATATCAAGTGGGTTAGTTAGTTCAGCAGTAAAGTAATGGTATTCATAAGATAAACTGCTGAATGTAAGTTATAGAGCACTGGGGAGAGTCATGGTGTAGTAGAGAAGTGATTGACCTGGACCAGAATTGGATCAGAGGATGTGATCCTATCATACAACTAAAATACAGAGTAAGAGTGTATGTGGAGGTAAGAAGAGTTTTAGGATACTTGGGCTTCTCTCTGGTGCTTTTTAAAATTAGTTAATATATTTACCTTAGGAAACTGAGGAGGACTGGGACAAGAAAACAACCAGATAAAATAAAGTAAGAAATAAAATAAAAACAGCAACAAAATAAGTTTTAAAGGAATAAAATAAATTATAAAAATTAAATGATGGTAAAAATTACAAGGTTGATATAATAGAATATTTGGTGCTATTACCATAGGGCTAGTTAATAAATCACAATTGGTATGTGCTAAAGAGAAAATGATTAATGAGGAAATGTTGACCATGCATATGTAAAGCTCATTTGAACCATCTACTTGAGGACAGTATCCATAAAGGACAATGCTTAGAGAACAACTCAATAAAATAAAGGTAATTGAAGATATCAGATACTAGAAAATGTTTTTGTGATAGAAGACTATTCAAAGTACATGTGAGTAATTTCTGTTGTTACTACTGCTCATTTCAACCAAACCATAAAAGAGTTACAAGATTTTAAAGGAAAATATATGCATCGATAGTCACTGTTTTTTTTTTTTTTTCCTTATCATTTCTTGTTGCTACAGTCTTAGCTTTCACAGTTCAGAGTATATCTTACTACATTAAAAGTTTCTTTTGGAATATCCAAATGGTATCAGTTATAGCCCTGATGACAGGACTTAATGTCCCCTTATAAAAGTATGTGGGACAGTTGCCTACAGCAATATGGAATATGGTACAAAATGTGCACTAAATAATTGTTCTAAGAATCAGTTCTGACATGTGTCCAATTTGTCACTTTCCTTTGTGCACTGTACACTTATCTTATACAACTAAGTTAATTTCTGCCTCAGAGTGCTAGCAACTATTATGCCTCTTTGGCAAAAACACCTGCAATTAACTGAAAAGAAGAAAAACTCATTTGGCTCATAGTTTCCAAGGGCTCACTCCAGGATGGTGTAACTCCATACAGCTAGGTGCAAAACCATGGCATAGGGAGCAAGCAATAGGGGTAGTTCTTTACTCCCCAGTGAGGAGGAAGCAGAAAATATGGTAGAATAGAGTCAATAAGGATTTCAATAACAACCTCCTTCCAGTAGGCCCCACTTTCTGATGTTTCTAAAATGTCTTAAAATGTTATCAACTCAAGTCATTCCTTGTGACCCAGTTCAGCAAGTTTGAGATGGTAAAAGCTTTAAGATGTTGGGTTCACAGGAAAGTTGTTAGGACAGTGGTATGGTTGTTCCATAAAAAATAGTTATTTGGTTATTGTATTAAGTTCCCTCAAAAGCAAGTTGCTCTAAAAAGAGTATGCATGCTATCATATCCCAGTGACTTCCTGCACTGTTATGTGGTCTTCCTTGTATATCACTGATTCCCTTTACATTTTTGACAGCATGTTGTATATCCAGGGGAACCAAATACAGACTCCAACAGCCTATTCTTGACTGTTTTTAAGCAAAAATAAATCTACTTCCTTTATAAAACACTTAGTTTCAAATAGTATGGCAAAACAGAGAAAAACACTAATTTCATCACATTTAAGTTTTTCTATAATAAACAAAATAATCTATGTAATACCGTTTTTTCTATTATGTTGATTAACAAAAGCACCATACAATTAGCTTGTTATGTTATCCTTTGTTTGGAGTTTATCAAATACAAATTTCTTTGTACTTGCAAACCAAAAGCATGTACCACAGTCTTTAAGCTGTACTCTAGAAGTTGCATTAGCTCAAATGGTTCAGAACTTTCTTCCTGAGGAAGCAGAATGATTACTCACTTCAAATAAATTCTTATTCAAAGACTAGATATTTTGGTCTCCTGATTATTTCACCTACAGGATAGTTTTGTATGTGGTCCTTGTGGCAACAATACATGTGTGAAGGCTAATTTTTGCATTCTTGAATGGCCACCTAAATTATAAAATATTCTTGTGAGCAACTATTTTTCCTTACTCTGAAAGTTCAGTTAAATAAATACTTAGCAAAGAAAGGTTTCATTGAACACATTATACTACCTCAACATATGATTTAAAGGTACAGTAAGGTTTGATTGTCTAAATAATGATACCAATTACAGTGTTGTATACTATGTTATATATAGATGAAAGGATTTTTAAAAGTTATGTTCCCTCACTCATTTACTTCTTATATTAATTAATAAATCCCTTTTATTTGAAAAATCATCTAAACAAAGAAATTGGATGGATTTTGTTAAAACTGAAGTTGACATTAAAATTCACGAATATAGTAGGTAGTAGAGAAGAGAGAGATTGTGTCTACACAGTGTTCTCATTTTTAAACACCTGAATGATTAGTAGTAGCCCATCACTCCCCGAAAAAGGAGAATCTGAGACCACCACCAGTCACATTCCAAGGGACTCAGACAGCAAGCCAGTTGAGACAATCACCAGTCAGGTGCCTTGCACGTCGCCATAACTTCCCAGGAAACAGAGCAAGCCTGAGACTAGAGGAACCCTGATTAGGACTTTGGGCCCTCAGATGGAGTGAGCCCTAGATGATCTTTGCAAGGAACCACTACGTTAGGCTAGGCGAGCAGTGAGATTGAGATGACTATCAAACTTGCATAATGGGTCCCTTACCACGAGCTATCCTTGAATAACCACCAGTCATTCATGGTCAGCCTTGTGAAAAGGAGGGGGCTTATACCATGCCCAAGATGAACGGTCTGGTGCCATCAGGTACAAGCAGGGCATAGCAAACCTAAGATGACCACAGACATTCAGAGACCCCAGGAATACATAACACAGGGCACCAACAGGATATCTGAGAGGAGTCCCAGTGAGGTACCAGTATGGATGGTATAGCAAAAGTAAGAGGCTCCATACAAGACCAAGGAATCATTTCAATGGACATTTGATTTGTAAGCAAAGGAGTATGGACAAAAGTGTGGGAAACACTGTGACACACGACAGATTCTACAATAAGATTTTATTTTTTCAGTTTGGGAGAATTTGGAAAGGTTGGTTTAGGGAGTATGGGGAGATGAGCAGAATTGGGGTTCATTATCTGAACTTGCTGGCATATGCAATAGTGTCTGAGATTGTTGGTTGTATACGGAATGGATCCCCAGATGGGACAGTCTCTGGATGGTCCTTTCTTACATCTAACCTCTGCACTTTGTCTCTGTAATTCCTTCCATGGGTATTTGTTCCCCATTCTAAGAAGGAATGAAATATCCACACTTTGGTCTTCCTTCTTCTTGAGTTTCATGTGTTTTGCAAATTGTATCTTGGGTAGTTTAAGTTTCTGAGTTAATATCCGATTATCAGTGAGTGCATTTCATGTGTGTTTTTTGTGATTGGGTTAACTCACACAGGATCCTCCAGATCCACCCATTTGACTAAGAATTCCATAAATTAATTGTTTTTAGTGCTGAGTAGTACTCCATTGTGTAAATGTACCACATTTTCGGTATACATTTTTCTGTTGAGGGACATCTGGGTTCTTTCAAGCTTCTGGCTATTATAAAAAAAGCAATTAAGAACATAGTGGAGCATGTGTCCTTATTACAAATTGAAACATCTTCTGGGTATATGCCAAAGAGAGGTATTGTTGGATATTCTGGTAGCACTATGTCCAATTTTCTGAGAAACTACCAGACTGAGTTCCAGAGCGGTTGAACCAGCTTGCAATCCCACCAACAATGGAGGAGTGTTCCTCTTTATCCACATCCCCACAGCACCTACTGTCACCTGAATTTTGGACCTTAGGCATTCGGACTGGTGTGAGGTAGACTCTCAGGGCTGTTTTCATTTGCATTTCCATGATGATTAAAGATGTTGAACATTTTTCCAGGTGCTTCTCAGCCATTCAGTATTCCTCAGTTGAGAATTCTTTGTTTAGCTCTGGAGTCCAGCTTCATGAGTTCTTCATATATATTGTATATCAGTCCTCTATCTGATTTAGGATTCGTAAAGATCCTTTCCCAATCTGTTTGTGGCCTTTTATGTCTTATTAGCAATGTCTTTTCCATTGCAGAAGCTTTGCAATTTTATGAGGTTCTATTTGTCGATTCTCTATCTTACAGCACAAGCCATTGCTGTTCTGTTCAGGAATTTTTCCCCTGTGCTAAAATCTTCGAGGCTTTTCTCCACTTTCTTCTCTATAGCTTTCAGTGTCTCTGGTTTTATGTGTAGTTCTTTGATCCATTTAGACTTGAGCTTTGTACAAGGAGATAAGAATGGATCAATTCGCATTCTTCTACATGATAACCACCAGTTGTGCCAGCACCATTTGTTAAAACTGCTGTAATTTTTCCACTGGATGGTTTTAACTCCCTTGTCAACGATCAAGTGACCATAGGTTGTGTGGGTTCATTTCTGGGTTTTCAATTCTATTCCATTGATTTACCTGTGTGTCATTATACCACTACCATACAGTTTTTATCACAATTGCTCTGCAGTACAGCTTGACTTCAGGCATAGTGATTCCACCAGAGGTTCTTTTATTGCTAAGAATAGTTTTTGCTATCCTAGGTTTTTTGTTATTCCAGATGAATTGGAAAATTGCCCTTTCAAACTCGGTGAAGACTTGAGTTGGAATTTTGATGGGTTGCATTGAATCTGTAGATTGCTTTCAGCAGGATAGCCATTTTGACTATATTAATCCTGCCAATCCATGAGTATGGGAGATCTTTCCATCTTCTGAGATCTTTGATTTATTTCTTCGGAGACTTGAGATTCTTATCATATACAACTTTCACTTCCTTAGTTAGAGTCACACCAAGGTATTTTATACTATTTATGATTATTGTGGAGGGTGTTGTTTCCCTAATTTCTTTCTCAGCCTCTTTTTCCTTTGTGTAAAGAAAGGTCACTGATTTCTTTGAGTTAATTTCATATCCAGCTACTTCACTGAAGCTCTTTATTGGGCTTAGGAGTTCCCAGGGGGAATTTTTGGGGTCACTTACATATACTATCATATCATCTGCAAATAGTGATAATTTGAATTCTTCCTTTCCAATTTGTACCCATTTGATCTCGTTTTATTGTCTAATGTGGCTCTGGCTAGGACTTCAAGTACTATACTGAATAGATAGGGAGAAAGTAGGCAGCCTTGTCTAGTCCCTAATTTTAGTGTGATTGCTTCAAGTTTCTCTCCACTTAGTTTGGTGTTGGCCACTGGTTTGCAGTATATTGCATTTATTATGTTTAGGTATAGACATTAAATTTCTGATCTTTCCAAGACTTTTATCATGAATGGGTGTTGGATTTTGTCAAATGCTTTCTCAGCATCTAAGGAGATGATCATGTGGTTTTTGTCTTTGAATTTGTTTATATAGTGGATTATGTTGATGGATTTCTGTATATTAAACCACCCCTGCATCCCTGGGTTGAAGCCTACTTGATCATGATTGTTGAATGTTTTGCTGTGTTCTTGGATTCGGTTAGCAAGAATTTTATTGAGTATTTTTGCATTGATATTCATAAGGGAAATTGTTCTGAAGTTCACTTTCTTTGTTGGGTCTTTATGTGGTTTGGGTATCATAGTAATTGTGGCTTCATAGAATGAATTGGATAGAGTACCTTCTGTTTCTGTTTTGTGGAATAGTTTGAGGAGAATTGGAATTGCGTCTTCTTTGAAGGTCTGATAGAACTCTATACTAAACCCCTCTAGTCCTGGGCTTTTTTTTTTTTTTCTTTTTTTTTTTTTTTTTTTTGGTTGGGAGACTATTGATGACTGATTCTATTTCTTTAGGGGATATGGGACTGTTTAGATCATTCATCTGATCCTAATTTAATTTTGGTACATGGTATCTGTCTAGGAATTTTTCCATTTTATCCAGTTTTTCTAGTTTTGGTGAGTATAGCCCTTTGTAGTAGGATATGATGATGTTTTGGATTTTCTCATGTTCTGTTGTTATGTCTCCCTTTTCATTTATGATTTTGTTAATTAGAATACTGTCCCTTTGCCCTCTAGTTAGTTTGGTTAAGGATTTATCTATCTTGTTGATTTTCTAAAAGAACAAGCTCCTGGTTTCATTGATTCTTTGAATAGTTATTCTTGTTTCCACTTGGTTGATTTCAACCCTGAGTTTGATTATTTCCTTCTGTCTGCTCTTCTTGGGTGTATTGCTTCCTTTTGTTCTATAGCTTTTAGGTGTGCTGTCAAGCAGCTAGTGTATGCTCTCACTAGCTTCTTTTTGGAGGCACTCAGGGCTATGAGTTTTCCTCTTAGGAATGCTTTCATTGTGTCCCATAATTTGGGGTATGTTGTGGCTTCATTTTCAATAAACTCTAAAACATCTTTAAATTCTTTCCTTATTTCTTCCCTGGCCAAGATATCATTGAGTAGAGTGTTGTTCAGCTTCCACATGAATGTTGGTTTTCCATTATTTATGATTTATTTAAGATCAGCCTTCCTCTGTGGTGATTTGATAGGATGCATGGCATAATTTCAATATTTTTGTATCTGTTGAGGCCTGTTTTGTGAACAATTATATGGTCAGTTTTTGAGAAGATATGATGAGGTGCTGAGAAGGCAGTATATCTTTTTGTTTTAGGACAAAATATTCTGTAAAAATCTGTTAAATCCATTTGTTTCATAACTTCTGTTAGTTTCAATGTGTCTCTTTATTATTATTATTATTCCCCCATACCCACCCCCCCAATCCCCTACCCACCCACTTCCCCTTTTTGGCCCTGGCGTTCCCCTGTACTGGGCCATATAAAGCTTGCAAGTCCAATGGGCCTCTCTTTCCTGGGCCTTTCTCTACACAAAGGATAAACAGGCTGAGAAAGAAATTAGGGAAACAACACCCTTCTCAATAGTCACAAATAATAAAATACCTTGGCATGACTCTAACTAAGGAAGTGAAAGATCTGTATGATAAGAACTTCAAGTCTTTAAAGAAAGAAATTAAAGAAGATCTCAGAAGGTGAAAAGATCTCCCATGCTCATGGATTGGCAGGATCAACATTGTAAAAATGGCTATCTGGCCAAAAGCAATCTACAGATTCAATGCAATCCCCATCAAAATTCCAACTCAATGTGTCTCTTGTAGTTTCTGTTTTCTGGATATATCCATTGATGAGAATGGGGTGTTGAAGTCTCTGGCTATTATTGTTTGAGATACAATGTGTGTTTTGAGCTTTACTGAAGTTTCTTTAATGAATGTGGCTGTCCTTGCATTTGTAGCATAGATATTCAGAATTGAGAGCTCATCTTGGAAGATTTTACCTTTGATGAGTATGAAGTGTCCTTCCTTGTCTTTTTTGATAACTTTGGGTTGGAAGTCGATTTTATTTGATATTAGAATGGCCATTCCAGCTTGTTTCTTCAGACAATTTGCATGGAAAATTGTTTTCCAGCCTTTCACTCTGAGGTAGTGTCTGTCTTTTTTTCCTGAGGTGAGTTTACTGTAAGCAGTAAAATGTTGGGTCCTATTTGTTTAGTCAGCTTATTAGTCTATGTCTTTTTATTGGGGAATTGAGTCCATTGATATTAAGACATGTTAAGGAAAGGTAATTGTTGCTTCCTGTATTTTTGTTGTTAGAGTTGGGATTCTTTTCTTGTGGCTGTCTTCTTTTAGGTTTGTTGAAGGATTACTTTTTTGCTTTTTGTAGGGCATATTTTTCCTCCTTGTGTTGGTGTTTTACCTTTTTTATCTTTTGAAGGGCTGGACTCATTGAAAGATATTATGTGAAGTAAGTTTTATCATGAAATACTTTATTTTCTCCATCTATGTTAAGTGAGAGTTTTACTGGGCATAGTATCCTGGGCTGGCATTTGTGTTCTCTTAGGGTCTGTATAACATCAGTCCAGGATCTTCTGGCTTTCATAATATCTGATGAGAAATCTGGTGTAATTCTAATAGGTCTGCCTTTATATATTACCTGCCCTTTTTCCCTTACTGCTTTTAATAATCTATCTTTATTCAGTGCATTTGTTGTTCTGGTTATTATGTGTCCAGAGGAATTTCTTTTCTGGTCCAGTCTATTTTGAGTTCTGTAGGTTTCTTGTATGTTCGTGGGAATTTCTTTCTTTAGGTTAGGGAAGTTTTCTTCTACATTTTGTTGAAGGTATTTACTGGTCCTTTAATTTAAAAATCTTTATTTTCATCTACTCCTATTATCCATAGGTTTGGTCTTCTCATTGTGTCCTGGATTTCCTGGATGTTTTGAGTTAGGATCTTTTTGCATTTTGCATTTTCTTTAATTTTTGTGTTCATGTTCTCTATGCTATCTTCTGCATCTGAGATTCTTTCTTCCATCTCTTGTATTCTGTTACTGATGTTTGCATCTATGGTTCCTGATTTCTTTCCTAGGGTTTGTATCTCTAAAGTTGTCTTCCTTTGGGTTTTCTTTATTGTTTCTACTTACCTTTTTAGATCTTGGATGGTTTTGTTCAATTCCATCACCTGTTTGGTTGTATTTCTTTAAGTGAGTTGTTAATGTTCTTCTTAAAATTCTCAAGCATCATGAGATATGATTATAAATCTAAATCTTGCTTTTCAGGTGTGTTGGGGTATCCAGGCCTTGCTTTGTTGGGAGTTCTGGGTTCTGATGATGCTGAGTGGTTTTGCTTTTTGTTAGTAAGATTCTTAAGTTTGCCTTTCGACATCTGGTAATCTCTGGTGTTAGATGTTCTAACTGTTTCTGGCTGGAGCTTGTTCCTCCTGTGATTCTGTTTGCCCCTATCAGCACTCTGTAGAGTCCAAATCTCCTGAGTCTCAGTGGTCAGAATACTCTTTTCAGGCAAGTATACAGAGGTCTGGAGCTCAGCTCTGCCTCCTGCCTGAAGATGAAGGCCTGAAAGGGACCCTGTCAAGAAACTATGTTGCTTTTGCTGCCCGCGTGCTCTCCTTCATAGACTGGTCTCTTTGGGACCCGGGATACAAGATGTGTTTTATTTTCAAGATAACATAGAAAATGTTTTTGCAAATAAATTATGATAAAAAGATGACTTTCCTTAATGAGGTTATTTGTTATTCTATAGAATGTTACTGGTGAAAATAACTGGCACTTTCTATAAAAATAGATTTTTTTCCATAGATATTCATTTTAAATAGACATTTTTCCAACAATATGATGTTAACAAAGATGTTAGTTGTACAATAATGTATTAAAATTTTTAAATCTGCCAGGCAGTGGTGGCACAGTCCTTTAATCCCATCACTCCAGATGCAAGGAAGGCAGATCTCTTGAGTTTGTTTCCAGCCTGGTCTACAGAGCTAGTTCTTTGTCTCAAAGAAACCTATAAGTAGGTAGATAGATGATAGATAGATAGATAGATAGATAGATAGATAGATAGATAGATAGATAGAGTCTTTGCAGAAATTATAGTGTTTACAAAACTAAAATATCAACGTGATAGCATTAGTGTTATTCCAAAGCAGGTGGAGAGGAGAGAGGATAGGGGATTTTGGAGGGGAAATCAGGAAAGGGGAAAACATTTGAAATGTAAGTAAAGAAAATATGTAACAAAATATCAAATCACTGATAATAAACCATTAATAAAACTTATCATAAAAACATAAAAATTAAATTGTGATGAAAGATATTATTATAGTCAAATATAAAATTTGAGATACATAATATCTCTGGTTGGGTATATTAAGTTATAAGTGGTAAAAACTGATTATATACTTAATAGGGTATCATTTCTATTCTCATCAGCTCCACATTTTTCTTCCTATTTGGTTGTTTTTGCTTTTGGAAACTTAACAGATTTATCTAAGGTTGCATGAAGGAATATGGTCCAAACAAGTCTGTTTGGGAGAATAGTCATGAGAAAGTTGCTATATCACATCAAAGGGAGGAGTGAAAATTCATACAGTGCCACACAGTGTGGTTAGCTTCGAGATAAATAGAACACATAAAAACTGCAAAGCCCCAAACATTCACACATAGAACAATACTAGATAAATGAGAGTCATAACAAATCACTGTCCAAAGCATTAAGAAAGTCATACCAGGTTTCTTTCTTGCAACAAAGCTGCCTTGTAGGTTGTCTCTGATTTTACAATCACAGAAGTGCTCTGACTCCCTCTTACTGGTAGTTTTCTAGGGAACTAACTGTCATTATACCCTGTCCTACATGGGTTTCTTGCCCACTGGAGTCGGAATAAATTCGGGCATTCTAAAAACAGACAGATCAAAGGATGAAAAGACAAGTTTGTTTCCCTTTGGCCTTATTACCTCAAAAGCATGCGGTGGACAGCACAGGAGTCAGCTAGAGTTTCAAAGAGCGGATTTTCCCTTTAGTCAAGTAAATACTAAACTCGGGGTCAGATGTGGCAATGACTGCATATAAACTGCTAAAATCCATGGACTTGTCAGTCCTGCATTCATTTCTCCAACTTCATTCACACCTTGTAATAATTACTCTTGATTTAATCCTTTTCCAAATCTGAAATGTGACTGCACTTATTTATACTTGACTGCTTCCGGTTTGAAGACTCACTTTTTCTCCTCTACCCTGTGACTTTCTGGGAAAAAATAAGGGATAAAACCCTGGATGTTCTTTACTGAATTCTGGTGGCATTTTAACCATACAAGTCCTTTCTAGGTATTGGAATCCTTACCCTAACCCCAAACTTTTCTCATTGTAACTTCCCCAAAACAATCTCCTAGTCTGCTTTGGAGTCCTATTCTTTTCAAAAATCTCATGTGAAAATCATGAATAGTTCCATGTCTATTCAGTCTGGATAGGAGATCATTATTTCTTATCTCTAAATTTTGACAAAGATGAATACATTCTGATTCATCAAGGCTGCCCCTTAAGTTTTCTTTCTGTATGTTGATCACCCCTGTTGGGCTTTTCTGTTCTTGCTTTGGAATGTGGACTGCTCTGTTGCTTGACTTGAAGCTGCTGAGGTTTGCTTGGCTTGACCTTTGATTTGCTCCACTTTGAATCTTATTGTGAAGAACCACTGAAACTCTGTTACAATCTCAGCGGCCTTAAGCTAGAAATTTCTATTTTGGGGATTCAGGGACAGTAATATGGGATTTGAAGCCCTTCTTAAAGGGTTCATGAGTCACAATACTCAACTTAGATCTTTCTATGTTTCTTAAAATGAAATTGTTACTGATTCTGTTCTCAGGGGAAAGACTGATCGTTTGATTGCATATGACAAGCAAGCAAGGATTCCTCTCTAAACATCTCTGAGGACAAAGGAGAAAAAAAATAGAGTATAAGATGTGAGATGATCACAAAGACTTTTCTTACAAAAAGGTTATTTTTAAAAAGTAAAAGGTAAAATAGGGACTATTTGCTTGAGGTATGCTAAGTCTTACCTAAGACTAGTTCCTTGCATAAATTCTTAATTGGTTTTTCTGTTGATATTGCCATGCCTCTGCTGATGCAAAGTTTGAATTCTATCAGTTGTGAAAACAGAGATCCATATCATCCACAAGCCATAGCAAGGCTTATTCAAACCCATCTGTAGCCAAGAGTAATTACACTCTACCAAACAATCATTTCCTGGGGGTTTGTGTGCTTAAACTGACAGTTTCTATGGAAAATATTTATACTATAGTACATAGAATTCTTACTCACACTAAAATATTTATAAAGAGTGGAAATGAATAAAAAATTAAATTTTGTGAAGATGAAAGGATCAGAGGAGGGAAAAGGTAGAGATCTCGAGTAAAAGGGGGGAGGGAGAACAACTGAAATTCAGGTTGTGATGTGGTCTGGTTGGAAGTCTGTGTTCATCACCACAAGGTCGGTGAGAAGCTTCTCTCCTGTTCAGTGTAGGTTGTAGGTTTTACGTCAACATCAGGGGACGCACATCCACTGACTTAGCAATTGTCTCTGAAAATACAGTTGTCTTTTAGCTAAATGTAAACAGAGTATTGCTTTTATAATATTAAAGTAGTTATCACACATTAAATGCAGCACAAATAGGAATGCCTCACTTGAACTCTTTACCCATGATCCTATGGTGCTGACATACTCCATATTGGACATAATCTTCTGATTCATTGATGAATAAAGTAAAAAAAAAAAATCAAATATTTTCCTCCTATACATTGGCAGATCAAAATGGGATTTAAGAATAATTTGCTGAATAAAAGTAGTTAATGTGTACATATATTAATGCAGAACCTTAAAGATTCTCATCATGTTGGCCTACCTATAGAAAAAGTGATCATCACCTACAACACAACTACTTCTGTATTGAACACTGAATTCAGTGTATTTTTAAAGTTGAAATTAACCCATGATACCCAGTTGTAGATTATTGAAGCTGCAGTTCTGTGATCCCCTCCTCAGTGTCTCCATACTCCGTGATGTAGAGGTGGTTGACTGAGTTTAGTTACAACATTCACTTGGTGGTTAGAGGTTTAGGTAAAGTGTTCTGTTAACTTTTTATCAATAACCTCTCAGCCACTATTCATTTCATTTCTGAAGAGACACAACACAGCTATATGTTGTGCAAGTAAGAACTTAACTGCTAAAAATTACCTTCAATGTCAAATATATGACATCAAACTAATGAAATCTTGCTCTAGAAATATTCATGAATTATTCTTGTTTAGAAAAAAAAGGATCTACTTTCAAAAAAAGGGTAGAAATTTTTGACTCACATAAAATATAATGTCTTCTATCTACAGGGGTTAAAATTTGAAAATTAATCTTGCTAACTGGATTACCTAATACAGCAATATTCCTTCTAAAGCTAAGGTATATATCCATAGTTCAGAACAGAATTCTCTTCCTTTTACAAATGTGATTTCCAGAAATCTATATCTGTTAAAAAAAAAGTTGCTTATGCTGGAAGTATAAATACATGGATTTGAACCTCCTCATAAGCCACAATGCTAGAGTAAGTAAAGGACTCACATTTTTTTATTAGACATTTTCTTCATTTATATTTCAAATGCTACCCTGAAATTCCCTTTTACACTTGCCTTGCCCTGCTCCCCAAATGACTCACTTCTGCCTCCTGGACCTAGCATTCCCCTATACTAGGGCATATACTCTTTGCAAGACCAAGGGACTTTTCTCCCAATGATGACTGACTAGGCTATCTTCTGCTACATATTCAGCTAGAGAAATAAGCTCTGGGGGTACTGATTAGTTCATATTGTTGTTCCTCCTATAGGGTTGCAGACCCCTTCAGCTCCATGGGTACTTTCTCTAGCTCCTCTGTTGGGGGCCCTGTGTTCCATCCAATAGAGGACAGTGAGCATCCACAACTTTATTTGCCAGACACAGGCATAGCCTACAAGAGACAGCTATATCCTCATATATATTTTGTCCTGTCAACAAAACCTTGTTGGCATATGCAATAGTGTCTGGTTTTAGTGGCTGTTTATTGGATAGATCCCGAGATGGGGCAGTCTCTGGATGGTCCTTCCTTCTGTCTCAGCTCTGAACTTTGTCTCTGTAAGTCCCTCCATGGGTATTTTGTTCCCCATTCTAAGGAGGAACGAATAATCCACACTTTGGTCTTTCTTTTTCTTGAGTTTCATGTGTTTTACAGACTGTATCTTGGGTATTCTAAACAGACAGAAGACCTTAAAGAGGGAGCACAAAAATCCTTTAAAGAATTGCAGAAAAATCACGACCAAACAGGTGATGGAGTTGAATAAAACCATCAAAGAAATGGAAGTAGACACAATAAAGAAAACCCAAAGTGAGGCAACACTGGAAATAGAAACCCTAGGAAAGATATCTGGAAACATAGATGTGAGCATCAGCAACAGAATACAAGAGATGGAAGAGAGAATCTCAGGTACAGAAGATTCCATAGAGAACACGGGCACAACAATCAAAGAAAATAAAAAAATGCAAAAAGATCCCAACTCAAAACATCCAGGAAATCCAGGACACAATGAGAAGACCAAACCTACGGATAATAGGAGTAGATGAGAATGAAGATTTTCAACTTAAAGGCCCAGCAAATAATTTCAAGAAAATTATAGAAGAAAACTTCCCAAACATAAAGAAAGACATGCCCATGAACAGACAAAAAGCCTACAGAGCTCCAAATAGACTGGACCAGAAAAGAAATTCCTCCCGACATATTATAATCAGAACAACAAATGCACTAATTAAAGATAGAATATTAAAAGCAGTAAGGGAAAAAGGTCAAGTAACATATAAAGGCAGGCCTATCAGAATTACACCAGACTTTTCACCAGAGACTATGAAAGCCAGAAGATCCTGGAAAGATGTTATACAGACACTAAGAGAACACAAATGCCAGCCCAGGATACTACAACCAGCCAAACTCTCAATTACCATAGATGGAGAAACCAAAGTATTCCATGACAAAACCAAATTCACACATTATCTTTCCACGAATCCAGACCTTCAAAGGATAATAACAGAAAAAAACCAATACAAGGACAGAAATCACGCCCTAGAAAAAGCAAGAAAGTAATCCCTCGACAAACCAAAAGGAAGACAGCCACAAGCACAGAATGCCAACTCTAACAACAACAAGAACAACAACAACAAAAATAGGTAGCAACAATTACATTTCTTTAATATCTCTTAATATCAATGGACTCAGTTCCTCAATAAAAAGACATAGACTAACAGGCTGGCTACACAAACAAGACCCAACATTTTGCTGCTTACAGGAAACTCATCTCAGAGAAAATGATAGATGCTACCTCAGAATGAAAGGATGGAAAACAATTTTCCAAGCAAATGATCTGAAAAAACAAGCTGGAGTAGCCATTCCAATATCGAATAAAATCGACTTCCAATCCAAATTTATCAAAAAAGACAAGGAGGGACACTTCATACTCATCAAAGCTAAAATCCTTCAAGAGGAACTCTCAATTCTGAATATCTATGCTCCAAATGCAAGGGCAGCCACATTCATTAAAGAAACTTTAGTAAAGCTGAAAGCACATATTGCACCTCACACAATAATAGTGGGAGACTTCAACATGCCACTTTTATCAATGGACAGATCGTGGAAACAGAAACTAAATAGGGACACAGTGAAACTAACAGAAGTTATGAAACAAATGCACTTAACAGATATCTACAGAACATTTTATCCTAAAACAAAAGGATATACTTCCTTCTCAGCACCTCACGGGACCTTCTCCAAAATTGACCATATAATTGGTCACAAAAGAGGCCTCAACAGATACAAAAATATTGAAATTGTCCCATGCATCCTATCAGACCACCATGGACTAAAGCTGATCTTCATTAACAACATAATAATGGAAAGCCAACATTCATGTGGAAACTAAACAACACTCTTCTCAATGATACCTTGGTCAAGGAAGGAACAAAGAAAGAAATTAAAGACTTTTAGAATTTAATTAAAATGAAGCCACAAAATACGCAAACTTATGGAACACTATGAAAGTATTTCTAAGAGGGAAACTCATAGCTCCGAGTGCCTCCAAAAAGAAACTAGAGAGAGCACACACTAGCAGCTTGACAACACACCTAAAACCTCTAGAAAAAAGGAAGCAAATTCACCCAAAAGGAGTAGACAGCAGGAAATAATCAAACTCAGGAATAAAATCAACTAAGTGGAAACAAAAAGTACTATCCAAACAATCAACCAAAGCAGGAGATGGCCCTTTGGGAAAATCAACAAGATAGATAAACCCTTAGCCAGACTCCATAGAGGGCACAAGGACAGCACCCTAATTAACAAAATCTGAAATGCAAAGGGAGACATAACAAAAGATCCTGAAGAAATCCAAAACACCATCAGATCCTTCTAGAAAGGGCAATACTCAACAAAACTGGAAAACCTAGATGAAATGGAAAAAATTCTAGACAGATACCAGGTACCAATATTAAACAAGGATCAAGTTAACGATCTAAACGGTCCCATATCCCCTAAAGAAATAGAATCAGTCATTAATAGTATTCCAACCAAAAAAAGCCAGGACCAGATGGGTTTAGTGCAGAGTTCTATCAGACCTTCAAAGAAGATCTAATTCTAGTTCTGCACAAACTATTCCACAAAATAAAAGTAGAAGGTACTCTACCCATCTCATTCTATGAAGCCACAATTACTCTGATACATACATACAGGAAGATCCAACAAAGATAGAGAACTTCAGACCAATTTCCCTTATGAATATTGATGCAAAAATACTCAATACAATTATCCCTATCCAAATCCAAGAACACATTAAAGCAATCATCCATTCTGACCAAGTAGGTTTTGTTCCAGGGATGCAGGGATGCTTTAATATACAGAAATTCATCAATGTAATGCATTATATAAACAAACTAAAAGACAAAAACCACATGATCATTTCGTTACACAATGAAAGCATTTGACAAAATCCAATACCCATTCATGATAAAAGTCTTGGAAATATCAGGAATTCAAGGCCCATACCTAAACATGATAAAAGCAATCTACAGCAAACCAGTAGCCAACATCAAAGTAAATGGTGAGAGGCTGGAGCAATCACACTAAAATCAGAGACTAGACAAGGCTGTCCATTTTCTCCCTACCTATTCAACATTGTACTTGAAGTCCCAGCCAGAGCAATTCGACAACAAAAAGAGATCAAGGGGTTACAAATTGGAAAGGAAGAAGTCAAAATATCACTTTTTGCAGATGATATGATAGTATATATAAGTGACCCTAAAAATTCCACCAGAGAATTCCTAAACCTGATAAGCAGCTTTGGTGAAGTAGCTGGATATAAAATTAACTCAAACAAGTCAATGGCCTTTCTCTACACAAAGAATAAACAGGCTGAGAAAGAAATTAGGGAAACAACACCCTTCTCAATAGTCACAAATAATATAAAATACCTTGGCATGACTCTAACTAAGGAACTGAATAATCTGTATGATAAGAAGTTCATGTCTCTGAAGAAAGAAATTAAAGAAGATCTCAGAAGATGGAAAGATCTCCCATGCTCATGGATTGTCAGGATCAACATGGTAAAAATGGCTATCTTGACAAAAGCAATCTACAGATTCAATGCAATCCCCATCAAAATTCCAACTCCATTCTTGAACTAATTAGGAAGAGCTATCTGCAAATTTATCTGGAATAACAAAAAAACCTAGGATAGCAAAAACTCTTCTCAAGGATAAAAGAACCTCTGGTGGAATCACCATGCCTGACCTAAAGCTTTACTACAGAGCAATTGTGATTAAAATGGCATGGCACTGGTATAGTGACAGACAAGTAGACCAATGGAATAGAATTGAAGACCCAGAAATGAACCCACACACCTATGGTGACTTGATCTTTGACAAGGGAGCTAAAACCACCCAGTGGAAGAAAGACAGCATTTTCAACAAATGGTGATGGCACAACTGGTGGTTATCATGTAGAACAATGTGAATTGATCCATTCCTATCTCCTTGTATTAAGGTCAACTCTAAGTGGATCAAGGAGTTCCACATAAAACCAGAGACACTGAATGGCTGAGAAGTACCTGAAAAAATGTTCAGTATCCTTAATCATCAGGGAAATGCAAATCAAAACAACCCTGAGATTCCACCTCATGCCAGTCAGAATGGCTAAGATCAAAAATTCAGGTGACAGCAGATGCTGGCAGGGATGTTGAGAAAGAGCATCACTCCTCCATTGTTGGTGGGATTGCAAGCTTGTACAACCACTCTGGAAGTCAGTCTGGCGGTTCCTCAGAATATTGGACACGGTACTACTGGAGGATCCTGCATTACCTCTCCTGGGCATTTATCCAGAAGATATTCCCACTACTAAGAAAGAAACATGCTCCACTATGTTCATAGTAGCCTTATTTATAATAGCCAGAAGCTGGAAAGAACCCAGATGCCCCTCAACAGAGGAATGGATACAGAAAATGTGTTACTTTTATACAATGGAGTACTACTCAGCTATTAAAAAGAATGAATTTATGAAATTCCTAGGCAAATGGTTGGACCTGGAGGGCATTATCCTGAGTGAGGTAACCCAATCACAAAAGAACTCAAATGATATGTACTCACTGATAAATGGATATTAGCCCAGAAACTTATAATACACAAGATATAAGTTACAATTTGCAAAACACATGGAATTCAAGAAGAATGAAGACCAAAGTGGGGACACTGTGCCCCTTCTTAGAATTGGGAACAAAACACCCATGGAAGGAGTTACAGAGAGAAAGTTTGGAGCTGAGACAAATGGATGGACCATCTAGAGACTGCCCTATCCAGGGATCCATCCCATAATCAGTCTCTTAATGCTGACACCATTGCATACACTAGCAAGATTTTGCTGAAAGGACCCTGATATAGCTGTCTCTTGTGAGACTATGCTGGGGCCTAGCAAACACTTAAGTGGATGCCCACAGTCAGCTATTGGATGGATCATAGGGCCCCCAATGGAGGAGCTAGAGAAAATACCCAAGGAGCTGAAAGGATCTGCAACCCTATAGGTGGAACAACATTATGAACTATCCAGTACCCCGGAGCTCTTGACTCTAGCTGCATATATATCAAAACAGGGCCTAGTTGGCCATCACTGGAAAGAGAGGCCAATTGGACTTGCAAACCTCATATGCCCCAGTACATGGGAACGCCAGGACCAAAAAGTGGGTGTGGGTGGGTAAGGGAGTGGGGGTGTTATGGGGGGACTTTTGGGATAGCATTGGAAATGTAAATGAGGAAAATACCTTATCAAAAATATTTAAAAAGAAAAAATCCTATACCAGCATCATGAGATATGATTTTGAATCTTAATCTTGCTTTTCAGGTGTGTTGGGGTATCCAGGACTTGCTGTGGTGGGAGTGCTCGGTTCTGATGATGCTGCGTGGTCTTTCTTTCTATTAGTAAGATTCATAAGTTTGCATTTCACCATCTAGTAATCTCTCGTGTTAGATATTCTACATGTCTCTGGCTGGAGCTTGTTCCTCCTGTGATTCTGTTAGCCCCTGTCAGCACTCCTGGGAGTCCAACTCTCTCTTGAGTCTCAGTCTTCAGAGTACTGTCATCAGGCAGGTGCATAGGGTTCTGGAGCTCAGCTCTGTCTCCTGGCTGAAGATGAAGCTCTGAAGGGACCCTGCCCAAGAAGCTCTGTTGCTTCTGTGGTCCACCCACTCTCCTTTGAGGACTGGTCTCTGAAAGACCTAGGATAAAAGATGGTGCTCTCACCTGAGTCCTGGGGTCAGAGCCCTCTTTCAAGGCTGATCCTCCCCAGTGATCCTAAGATCCTGGGTGTGCTAGGGTGCCTGCAGTGTGGAGAGTCCTCCAGGTGCCTTGGTACTGTCTACAGAGTTCGCACCCAACATGGTGTGCAAGGGCTCACACCTTGAACGTCTTTGCCTTTGGAATGAAATGATCCAGATTTGCAGCATTACTTACAATTTGTCCAGCAAAAATGCAACCAACCACTGCAACAGATGACATTAGAATCTTTATAAACTCCAATTCCACAGACCATTCTTCTAATTTCCTCAAGGATGAAAAGTGACACAGAGAAGGATTTTCATGACTTTGGAGACCTTGGCCACATTATTCTGTAAGTTGTCTATGGGTATCATATATAATCAATCTTGCCTTTGGTTCTGCATTCCACATCATGAGAGAGGCAACTGCTAGCCACATGCCAATTAGTAGACACCCCCTTCAAAATGTATCACTGGTAATGAAATCATGAGGATATGTATTTTCAAACATATAAGCATCAGCCCATAATCTTTGAGCATTTTTTTGTACTTACTATCCTGATAAATCTCATCTTTGAAAGGAAGTAACTTCTGTTTTCAGACTTTCGTCATACCATTGTTATAGAGAAGGATGCTGTTGCCAAAGGCCATACAGCCACTTAAGAAACTGTTTGAAATCTACCTCTGAAACTTAGTAGGTGACTGTGTACTTCAAGGATGAAAGCACCCCCATAAAAATGATGAAGCCTTATGTAAAGCTGCTGCTATTGGTCCTTTAACAAGGAAGTCTCAGGTGAAGAGCTGCACTTAAGACTCAGCACAATTGGCCAAGTTTCAGGCAGAAATCTTAGCGTAGGTCACAACCACATCAAATTTACTGTCACATTATTACAGAGTAGAAGAGTAAAGAACTCTGAGAATCTCTAACATCAGCTATAAAATGGATAAATCAAGGTAACACATATGCTAATATAGTAGGAACCTAATGCAAAGCTTTAAGTTATCCTATATATAAGCTGTCTCAAAAGATCATTGAGAGAGGCCATTTCAGCCATTTCACTTCCCAAACTCCATGAAGTGGGACTCTTGAACAAGCCACTCACTCCACAGACTTTCACCTTGCTTTTTTTTTTTTTTTTCTTCAGGATGCAAACCTAAAAGAGTATCGTTTTACTTACTTAAAGATAGGCACTATTTTGAATCTGTAGATTTGTTTGCAGAATACTTCTGCTGCAGATACATAAACCTGCAAATATAGAGGCACCTGTATAAAATGTCATTTAGCTGGCGTGGTGGCCCATGCCTTTAATCCCAGCAGTTAGGAGGCAGAGGTAGGTGGATTTTTTAGTTCGAGGTCAGCCTGGTCTACAAAGTGAGTTCCAGGACAGCCAGGGCTATACAGACAAACCCTGTCTCAAAAACTAACTAAATAAATAAAATGTAAAAGTCATGCCCGACTTAATGAAGTATGAGAATCCCTTGTAAAGCTACTTCAGAACTTCGGCAGAAACTGAAACTAATAGTTGCTATGTCACTAATCAATGTAATATCTTGTGAAAAATATCTTGTGTGTATTATGCATTGAAAAAATGTTATGTTTCATGATAGCACTTGCATATACCCTATAGTCATTGTCTATCACATTTTATATAATTCCTAGACTATATATCTAATACAAAATAAATGATATATGAGTGGTTGTTATATTATGTTGAGAAAATAACATAAAGTGTTTATATATGTTAAGAACAGACAAAAACCTCTGGATACTTTTTATTGAGGGTTGATTTCATCTATAAACTCAGAACCCACAGGTCCAGAGAGTTGACTGTCCATTCAAATTCAAATTTAAATCATAACTTAGTGGTTATTTAAACATCTGGAGGTAATTGAAATTCTAGAATCTGCCCGAATTTCCTAATATTCAAATAATGGCACATTTTAAACCTTATTGCACTTTTTAAATACTATTTTCTGAATTTCTTTAAATAACATTTTTGTTCTAACAGGACCCAAGACCTAAGGAGGCTTCCAGATCCTGTCACAGCTGACTCCAAGATGGAAGTACCATTCAGGCTACAAAACTTAGCACATAGTCAATGCCATCTGCCAAAACTGAAAACAAAGTCCTAAACCATCAAAGTTCATATGTTCTGGGAAAGTCTCAAATTGTACTTTCCTTGATTCCTAGCTTCTATAGGCCCACTGCTGACTATTTTTGTTAATTGAAGTATGTCAACCCAGAACATGGTTTTTCTGTGCTTAAAAGCTCACCCTGAGAAACACTCAGGGGTACTTTGGCATGCCAAGTACTTAGTGTAGTCACTGGCTAGCTAATAAAGACTTGCTACTGGTTTAAACCCATGTCTGAGCAGCCTTCTCTGCTGACTACCCCACAACATTTCAAATGAGTCATAAACTGTGAAACTGGAGCAAGTTGTGTATGTACACCACTTCTGGGACTGACTCTTTCTTTTATTAGATATTTTCTTTATTTACATTTCATTTCCTAGTTTCCCCATGACAACTTCCTATAACCTCGTCCCCCCACCCTGCTCCCCAACCCACCCACTCCTGCTTCCTGGCCCTGTCATGAATGGGAGGAAAGGCCTTTGGTCCTGTGAAGGTTCTATTCCCCAGTATAGGGAAATGCCTGGGACTGACTTCAAAAGTAAACACATAAAATCATCTATATTCTTCCATGTTCCATAAATTAATCAAATGTACATGTTAACATTGAACATACTGTCCAAAATTGGAAGAAACATATTAAAACTCTGGCTCCATGAATAGTTACTAAAGTAGAATGACAGCAACTAGAAACACTTGGAAGTCATGATGAAGGGACTAGATAAATATTATTATGGTTTATTGAATGCTTTAGGGTTTCTGGTAGCAGTGGTATTAGATTATTATTCGTTGCTATGCTAAAATACATGAATCAAAACAATATAAGAGCAAATGACCTCATCGGGTCATTGTTCTAGATTACAATCCATCAGTGCAGAGAAGCTACAGAGACAATAGCTCAACACAGCATGTCAAAATTGTTTCTATAGATAAGAAGCAGAGAGCAAGGAATGCATGGGCTCAGAGTCTCTCTACATTTATACTCTAGGATTTCTCTCTCTCTCTCTCTCTCTCTCTCTCTCTCTCTCTCTCTCTCTCTCTCTCTCTGTGTGTGTGTGTGTGTGTGTGTGTGTGTGTATGATGTATAATTAAGATAATCCCTCTCATATATTCTAGGAGACCCTTCGCTCTCGTGATTGTAGATTGTATCAGTTTAATAACTAAAATTAAGTATAACAACAAGACAGTACTATCTTATAAACTACATACATCTATTTTAATAAAATCTAAATATAAGCAAATTCAAACATCATGCTTCATTAATATATGCAGGTATGGGGTAAAATATATGCAGGTGGGTAAAAGTGATATCCCCATAATCCTGACAACCTGAGTTTAATTCCAGAAACCCACATAGAAAGATAGATGAGGTGATAAATATCTGTAATCCCAGGAGTCCTACAGTGAAATCTTAAGTGGATACAGTAAAAATAAGCAGGGAGATCCTATCCCAACAAGGTAGACATTGAAAACCAAAACTCCAAACTCTTACAACACTTGCACACACATATCCACACTGTGACACAATAAAGCACACATGTGCACACACACGCGTGCACACACACACACACTCACACACACACACATACACAAGAAATTAAAGTCATGATTAATATAACTGTCATGATTATTCTTTTTATTAATTAATCAATTTATTTATTTGCACCCCAAATGTCCCCCCTCACAGAACTCTTCCTCCCATGTCCCCTCTCATTCATCTCTAAGATGGTGCCCCCTGCAGATATCCCCTCACCCTGTGGCACCAATCTCTTCTGGATTAGGTGAATCCTTTCCCACTGAGGCCAGACATGGCAGTCCTCTGTTACATATTTTCTGGTGTCTGACCTTTGGTCAGTGACTTAATCTCTGGAAACTCCTAGGGGTCCAGGTTAGTTGACACTGTTGCTCTTACTATGAGTGCGCCATGCTTGTCAGGTTCCTCCGTTCTTCCCCTAATTCTTCCATAGGGGTCTATGTCATCGGACCAATGCTTGTCTGTGAGTTTTTGCATCTGTCTCAGGCAATAGCCTTTAGATACTCTCAGAGGGCAGCCATTCTAGGCTCTGATCATGCATGTCGTTTGGGTCTGGACTATATTACTAAGGACGATATTTTCTAGTCCCATCCAGTTTGCCTGAAAAATTCATGATGTCCTTGTTTTTAATACCTGAGTAGTAGTTCGTTGTGTAAATGAACCACATTTTCTGTATTATGGGGCACAGCCAGTTCTCACCAGTGGAATCTCCAACGGCTGAGAAACACTTAAAGAAATGTTTAACATCCTTAGTCATCAGGGAAATGGAAATCAAAACAACCTGGAGATTCCACCTCACTAATCTGAATGGCTATGATCAAAAACTCAAGTGACTTCACACACTGTTGAAGATGTGCAGAAAGAGGAAAACTTCTCCATTGCTGGTGGGTTTGCAAACTGGTACAATCACTCATGAAGTCAATCTGGAGGTTCCTCAGAAAATTGGAAATAGTTCTACCTGAATACCCAGCTATACTGCTCCTGGGCTTATACTCAAAAGATGCTCTACCATATTTCAAGGACATGTGCTCTACTCTGTTCATAGCAGCTTTACTTGTAATAGTCAGAAACTGGAAGCAACACAGATGTACCTCAACAGAAAAACAGATACAAAAAATGTGGTTCATTTATATAAAAAAAATACTATTCAGCTATTAAAGTTGATTATTCTTGCTCAATATTGTTATCTCTACAACAAATGGAAAGACTATGACTAAGAGTTGCACTAAGGATATTCACTTCATTTATAGTTAAACTGTGTAAGTACTTCAAAATAAGTTCATTTATAGATATGTCATAGTCTACTGTACATTATTAATGATTTCTATATTAGCTATGGTGTGTTAAATGTGAAAAAATATAGATCTAGCATGATAACACACACAACACTGAGAAGACAGAAGCAGATTAATATTTGTGAGGTTAACCCTAATCTGGTCTGTATAGCAAGCTCCCAACCAAGCAGAATTATAAATTAAAATTCTATCTCAAAAAAGAAAACAAAAATAAAAAAGAGAAATAAACAAACAAAACAGACAAAAAAAACTTCAAAATATAAAGTAAAATAGCTAAAATATTAAAACAGATATTCTCTGGGAATTTGACATTGACACAAAATACTTAATCAAAAAAATGCCTTGTAATATAACTCAGAACATATAATTTTACATTTATTAAAGGCAGATGCACTGATTTATATGAAAGATTTAAGCTTGTTAGACCATTTAGTGCTCCAAGAAGTAGAGCAGATTTAGCATGTTTCAGAGTTATTCAATATTTTGTTTTTATGACCATCAATGTTAAGAAAGTAGCTTTACAAATATGTGATACACAAAAAATACATCTATGTTTATGACCTTTCATATGGTTTTTAGAAACTCAGCTCTAATCAGCAACAAAATTTATTCAATTAATTTTATAAAAACTCTAGGTGCAACCTAAACAGAAAGTTTTAATGCCAACAATTACAAAACCATGAAGTCCAAGTGTTTCAACCTAATTGATCTGATACTTGAAAACTGGAGAGTGATGTCAGAAAAATATTGAGGAATTTGTTTGTTTGTTTATTTGTTTGTTTTGCAATTAAACAATCCCATTTCTGTAAGAGCAGAAAATTGTATATGGATGTAAAGGGCACAGTGATTTATGTAATTTAAGGTATTGCCTTATCTATGCTAAGTGGTTCTAGGCAGCCTGTGATTTCCTTGCATGATATGACTGTTCACAATGCAGCATGTGTGTGCTTTATCTTCAAAACCAAGGTTGTAGTGAAGTCTCATGAAGAAACACAAATCCCCTCTTCCATAAACACCATGACTTCATTATACATTCGATGGGGTCCAAGTTTACTATTCTTAAACATTTTGTAATTGTCACATACCACACTCATTTATGTGACGCATAATATAGCTTCATCACACATTTAAAGAAGCTGTGCTCAATATCATATTCTAGAATCAGCACAGAAAATGCAAGAATCAATAAACAAGAGGATCATCCGAATTCACTGGAGAAAGTATGCCTTCCAGAGAACAGAATTACTATCCAGGTTAGAACTTAAGCAGCAGGCTTTTCTCTCAAAGAGAAGTGCGGCTGCAGACAATTTACAACAGGTAGTGTTCATGTCCATGTGCAATTAAGGAGTATGACATTCACCTATTTAGGACAATTATCATAGATAGTCTCATCTTCAACGTTCTCCCATGGGTTGCCTGATGCCTGTATTCAAATATCACTTCATCTACCCTAATGCTAATGCGTGGCCTACAGCAATGTGGAACTTGGAATCATTCCACATACAATCCCTGCATGTTAGTTTTCACCTTAATTTAAAATGGCCTCCATAGAAAATTTTCCTAAGGGAGTGGTTAAGCCCCAGTGTCACAGTGCTTCATGATGTCTTGCCATAAATATCCAAAACAGATCTTGAAGGAAGATAAAGGGCTAGGGATGGAGCTGTCCCTCTATAGCAGTGCCTCTCAGCCTTCTCAATGCTGTGACACCTTAATACAGTTCTTGATTTTGTGGTGATCCCCAAGCATAAGATTATTTTTGTTGCTCCATTATAACTGGAAATTTGCTACTGTTAAGAATTGTAATATATTTTTTTAGAGGTAGAAGGTTGACAAACAGGTGACACCCACAGATTGAGAACCAATGCTCTATACTTTTAAATAGTAAAGGAATTTTAAAATTCTATTTAATTTATTTATTTATTTATTTAGGTTTTCCGAGACAGGGTTTCTCTGTGTAGCCCTGGCTGTCCTGGAACTCACTTTGTAGAGCAGGCTGGCCTCGAACTCAGAAATCTGCCTGCCTCTGCCTCCCAAGTGCTAGGATTAAACAGCCTTTTCTTCCCACATAATAAGGTTATGGATTTTTCTCTATCTGATCCTCCGAGTTCCTCTGCACCTCCTCTCTCATCTGTGTCCACTCATTTTCTATCTCTAATTAGAAAACAAAAGGCTTCTGTCATATAATAATAAAACATTACAATAAAATAAAATGAACCTAACATACTAGAGTAAGACAAAACAGACAGAAGGAAAGAAGCCCAAGAAAATGTACAGGAAATGAAATATACACTCGCTTCCTTGCTCAGTAATCTCATACAAAAACTAAACTAAAACAGTCCATCGGGTTTATGGCCAAGAGTGGTATATTGTTCTTGAAGCAGATAGATTCATATTATCCTGTGGAACTGCTGACTTCCATTATGGCTGTACAAGTTTTCAACTCCTCAGCCAGAGAGAAGAGTTCACTTTACTTCGCATGATCATTATGATAATCTTAAAAAGAAATCTCAAAGTAGTTTTGATTTGCATTTCCATAGGGATTAAAGATGTTTGACATTTCTTTAAGCATTTCTGAGGTTTATGGGTTTTTTTTTTTTTCTTTTCTTTTCTTCTTGTCTTTTCTTTTAAGGAACTCCACAGAAAAACCAACAGAGAGTCAACTAACCTGGGTCCTTGGGATTCTAAGAGACTGAACCACCAACCAAACAGCATATAGGGGCTGGACCTGGGCCTCTCTGCTTATATGTAGCCTTAGTTCTCATGTGGGTTCCCCAACAACTGGAAAAGGGGCTATCACTAAAGCTGTTGCATGTCTATGAAATGTGCTTCCCTAACTGGGTTGCCTTGTCTAGCCTCAGTGGGAGAGGATGCACTTTGCTCTGCAAAGATTTGGTGAACCTCCGGTGGTGATAGCCAGGTGGGGCTGCCTCTCTCTCAGAAGAGAAAGGAATGGGGGATGGGTTAAAAACTGAATGAGGGGGACTATCTGTACTACATTTTTCAAATTGGTTATTTGTTTTCTTGATATCTAGCTTTTTGAGTTTTTCATTTATTTTGAACATTAGCCTTCTATCTGAAGTGTGGTTGGTAAAAAATCTTTTTATTTTCAGGTATAACTCTAATACATGCCTTTTACATGTTACTTTCCCCTTTTCCCTGGCAACTTTTAATATTCTTTCTTTCTTCTGTATGTTTACTGTTTTGTTTATTATGCTCTAAGGAGACTTACTTTCATGGTCCCATCTATTCAGTGTTATGTCTGCTTCTTTTAACTTTATAGACATTTCCTCCATTCAGATTGTGACATTTATTCTATGATTTTGCTGAAAATATTTTTTGTGCCTTTGAGCTTGGTTTCTTATCTTTCCTCTATACCTATTATTCTTAGATTTGGTCTTTTTCATAATGTTCCAGGTTTTCTGGATATTTTCTGTCAGGAGATTTTTAGATTTTACGTTTCCTGTCACTGAGGTATCCATTTCTTGTCTTCAATACCTGAAATTCTCTCTTCCATCACTTATACTCTGTTGGTGAGGCTTGCCTCTGAGGTTCCTGTTCAAATTCCTAAATTTTCCATTTCAAAATAAAATCATTTTAAGGAATTTATTTATTTTCTCTTTAAGAACCTCTATCATATTCATAAAGTCTATTTTAACATTTTTTTTTTATGCATCAGTTATGTTGTGATTCCCATGGTCTATTGTTGTAGAGGTGCTGGGCTCTGCTGAAGACATATTGTCCTGGCTGTTATGGCTTGTATTTCTCGGATGATGTCTAAGTGTCTGGGATTAGAAAGATTGTAGTTAGAAGTGCTAATATCTGGGGTTGGATTTTGTTGTTGTTGATATCCTGTATTATTCCTTAGTTTCTACTGTTCTCTCTGATCCTAACAGTTATAGAGAATCTCTGTGTTGCCCACTAGGGAATTCTAGAATTCTTCTAAGTATAGCTACTGGGGTTTCCAAGTAAAATGTGTTTCTAGGTATTGGGAAGTGACACAAGAATCTGGATGTTCATGAGGGGGATTAGAGGGTCAGCAGGAGGAGAAAAACAATGTATCCCACAAGAATCTGCTTAGTCCCTTAAAAATAAGAGCAGAGCATGACTAGAAGCCCTAACAGGTAGTCTGTTACCGAGCTGGGGATGGTGCTGGAGGGTTGAAAATATGTATTAAATGTTCTTAGTGTCGATTTTATTAGTTTCATAATGTGTCTTTGATATATAACTTCTGTGAAAATGTCACATAGCAATTTATGCATTCATTTTTTAAGAACAACATTTCACTGAAAAAGATACTAAAGTTAAAAATTGAAATCTGAGGCTGATCCCTATAAGCCAATACTTAAAATAAACAATCTAAGATGTATCTGACTTCAATTAATTCATGCCAGAAAAGATCAAGAAACAACAAATACAAAGAAGGTATATTTTTGGTTATTGATATAAGGCAACAGTCTTATAATCAAGACTTTACTTCTGTATGTGAATATAAATAAATACAACCCAATTCAGAGACTAATTCACAAAGCCAGTGATTACCTTCTGTAAATCAACTGCCACATGACTTTTGAATATCATACTTCTCAGCACGCTTACTTTAAAATAAATATTAGGATTGTTTTTCCTTTGAAAACTAATATGCATAGTTATGATGAAGACACTTCTACTCTTTAAAGAAAAAATCTCATTTCAAACAATTTTAAAGTAATTATGATTTTAAGATTGAGTGTGGTTGATCTCTATTTTTTCCTTTAAAACTATCTTTCCAATTATGATCCCACATTGGTAGGAATCACATCTCTTTATATAAATAACACAGACTATTCTCCAGAGACATTCATTTGGAAGATGAACTAAATTTCCATGTGAAGTGAAGAATCCTGTTTCAAAGCAAACTGATTGACCCTGATATGATTTCTTAAAATACACCAAGGAAAAAGAATATTAAACTCTCTGTAGTTTGGAACTTCCAAGAGTAAGTTTTTCTTCTTTCCTTTCTTTCTCCTACACTTCTCCATAGATAGCACATAGCCTTGAAAATAGATGAATACACATAAATATTACTGAATAGTTCTTGATTCACAGGGGAGACTATTTTCTCTACTACTGCAACCTAGAGCAGGCACAAGCATCATGTGATTAATAGAATGTGATTTGTGTGTTTGTCAGATAGTAGCTTTGTTATGGCTTTAGTAACATTTGGTTTAGGCAATCACTCCAATGACCATGCCAAAAAGTGAATGAGAAAAATCTCAAGTGGCCTCAAACCTACACATAGACCTCCAGACAATGGAGGAAAGCTGGTGAGAGGATGAAAAAGTCGTCCTTGAGAAAGAGCAAGGCAATTAATTATCAGATGTTCCACCCTGAAAGCATACATGCAAGTAACAGCATATTAACTAATAAGGTCATATTTAGGTTATATATGCATGTACAGATATACATCCAATAGCAGTTTGTGAAAAGGAGACCAGGCATTTGACAAAGAAAGGGGATCCTATGTGAAAGCTTGGAGGGGAGAAATGGAAGGGAATATGTTGCAATTATAATATCAAAGATAATATAAAATAATGAAATAACGAAGGTGAATGAGACACAGGGAGGAAAAAGGCATTCTTAGTATGTATTTGTGGAGAATTAGTAGGAGTGAGAGCTAGACTCTGTCCAGTAGGCTGTATGAACGGTATAGTTTACAGATAGATGAAATTACGTAATGATGTACAATGACTGTGAGGTATAAGGTGGCCATGGGTAAGAAGCAATGACTGGCCTGGGCATCTCAGGACTAGAGTTCCTCTAATGTCTTTGTCTAACTGATGTTTTCCAAACATCCTGAGTGTCTTGAAAGTCTATGACTTGGCGCTAGAATCTTCTGTAAAGCAGGACAATAGTAAAATACGGCATAATCACAGTAACTGCATTACTTACCATTTTAAAGGTAAAACACTTAAGCCCAAACCAAGAACAAGAAAGTATATCAAATTTAAAAATTAATAGACATCTGCATTAAGCCATGTAGTATGTCAGCAACATGCAAAACATTCACAATTCAGATTATGCTAAAATTTCAACATGATAGAATTCCCTCCCCCCCTGCCCCGTGCCAAAGAGGCTCATTCCTATCTTTTCCTTCTATGATGATTTTTCTAAAAATGCATTCAGATTTCACAAGCTTTATGAGTGACATTTCCTAAAACTCAACTCTGTTAATAGCATTTACTTTCTTTAGCTACTTTGTGATTTAGACAGTTGAAATATTTTCCATTAAAATGGATAAAATGTAAGTGAAGGTTCCTTTAATAATATCTGAACGAAACTGCAAAAGAATATATTATGAGAATCCATTATGAAAAACCGTTTCAGCCATAATTTGGTTTTTAAACATTAACCGTTTATGCATCTGAAAATTAAAGTAATCAAGTAAAAGACTAATGATGTCATGATTTCTATTTTTGTTTCCTGAGGAAAAATTAGTTAACTCTTGGAGTTTATTCATCATCAATACTTTAACATTATAGTTTAGCCTCTTTCTCACACCATTTACATAAATAAAAGTATCATTCATTGGACAAGCCATCAAAATGTCACATTTACTTATCTTTGTCTTTTATTGTATGGGGACTTTTAAATTAATTAAAATACCCACCTAACATTTTCAGTCTGCAAAACTCATCTCACTCTTGACATGACATAGATTCCTAACAGAGAACCATCTTTATATAAGTCTTTGCTTTTCTTTATGATTAGCAGTGTATCTTACCAAACCAACTAAACTTCCTTTGTGGTAAGTGACTCCTGTCTCTCCTGATAAGTAAAAGCAAATTCTGACTCGAGTTTAAATACTAAACTTTAAGAGCATCCTTATCCTTTGGGTAAAACAGTGCTTAAGAAACTCAGTTGATCCGAGAAAGAGAAAGTAGAGCCGTCATACACAGGAGTAATTGTTTAAAGCAACAAGCCAAATTTAATTACATATTGCTATGTTAAATGCCAACATTTGGTCAATATGAAGCATGTCCTCCTGCTATGCCGTCCTTGCTGTTAAAGACTCACATTGATCAGTGGAGATTTGGGGGTTGGCTAACTTCTAAGATTCCTGAATGAAAGAATGCACTGGTTTCAGAGAACTTAGTGTACACAGTGGATTTTGCAAGAAAACATCTAATATAGAGAGTATCTAAGTCTAAGGTAAGGTTGTCATTAAATATTTCTTCTTCTGGCAGTTATACAGTGTCGCATTTGTAGTCGTGCAGCTATTGACAATTGCAAGCTACTAGGAGAGGGAAAGGCAATTTCTCCCTGTTTAGCCAGTGGTAAGCCAACCACTTTCTTGTGGAAGACCAAATAACTATGAATAATTGGACTTTACAAATTGGTTTTGAATTTACAAACAAATCAAAACAAAACAAAACAGATTGGGAATGATGGTGGGTAGGAAGGGAACGATCCGGGGAAATTTCCAGGAGGTAGAAACAAGTTAGATGACTTCAAAGAACTAATAAAAAATAATAAAATAATAATTTAGTTTTTCCTTCACAGGAGATATCTTCAAAGGCACATTATAGAACAGACATCCACAGGCTCAGACAGAGAGACAAAATTGGAAGTGTCAGGGTAGGGATTTATACATGCAAAAAAAAAAAAAAAAGAAAAAAGAAAAATGAAAGTTTGCTTTTTTTCAAGGTCCTACAAAGCAGTGACTATGCAGTGAGTCTTGTGCAAGGAGAACAGCTTTCCCTGAGAGACAAAGAAACAACAGAGTTTTTGTTATGGCCCATGACAGTCTGAAAAGGTGGCTATAGATTCTTTTCCTTAGACCTGCATTTCTTGTATGGTTCTGAAATACTTTGGTATTATACCCAAAATACAAAATCCTTTACATTTTATTCTCATGTATTATATACTTTAATTAAAAAACCAGTACAAAAACTCAAACTTCAAACATCACAGAAAGCAGCCTTGTTGGTAAAAATGTAGAGCAGAGGAACGCTAGCACATAAAAGCTTATTGCTACTTTGAAAGTACTGACAGAATCATGAGGGTCCAGCAAAGCATACCCTGCTTCATAGCAATGTGATCCTAAACACTCAGAACTCCAAAGCCACATCAAAGTCAGCCAGGAGTTCATGGCAGTACCACTCAAAATATCAAGTTCTGAAAATTACCTGGTTGCTTATCAATAGCAGTGGCTATAAATATATTGTGCTACATTAACTCTGTGAGATAGTTTATCGTAATGCAAATTAATGATCTGATATAATGCACAAGGTTGAGTTGGTAGATGAATCTAAAAAAGAATGTTTATCCAAAAAAATGTAAGATTCAATGCATTTTATATACACCCACATGTACAAATATTTGCAAAACAAAACCTTGTGATGTCAGAAGTTTCACCCAGGAAAGAGGATGAGAAATATGTGAGAGCATGAAAATCTTTCTTTTGGCGTTGTCTCTACAGTACCAAATGAGCTATACATTTGTAGTCTGTATACCTTGTCTTCTCATAGTGTAGATATTAGACAAAGATATTAAAGTATTCAATAAATTAAATTGTAACTGTTTTATCATTGCAGCCATTACTGGCAGTTATAAGATAAGCTATCTAACAAAGAAACTAAAGAAATACAGATATAGTCTAATAGTTAAAACTGAACAGGTAAGAAGGATAAATTGTAAGAAGAAACAAAATAAGCTATATATAATAATAGAAGATAAAAATAGAGTACCAGACACAATTGTCATAAATAACAATAATAACTTTTAGATTAAAAATATGGTGATTAGGAATATATTTTGTAAATACTAATACTACTATTACTACTAATAATAATACATTGGCCCATTTTAATTATATAATTATTCTATTTTAAATGTATATTTCTGCCATAGTTTAGGAGAGTAATACAATAAATCAAACAGCTTAAATTATAGTTACTTATGAAAATAAGCATAGGATTTGCATGATTAGTTTTATATATTACTTTTGGTATAAGGTGAATGAAAACATATACTGGCAGTCTGAAAACTGGAAGACACAGTTTTGCTATTTCATGTAAATTAATATATCACATTTTGTAATTCTGTTCTTTTTAGCCTTTGTTATTTTACTTTATTTTTTCTTTTAGATAGTTTTCTATTTTATTTTATTTTATTTTAAAATTATATTAAACTTTTTTTTTAACAGTTCAGTCGTTATCCCCTACCCCAGTCTGCCCTCTGACAGTTCCTTATCCTATTCTTCATCCCGCCTCCCCTAGTCTCCAAGAGGATGTCCCACCCCCTTCTCACCCCATCCTGCCAAGCCTCTCCACTCCCTGGGGCATGAAATCTCTCATGGGTTAGGTGCATCTTCTCTCACTGAGTCCAGACCAGGTACTCCTCTGTTGTATATGTGTTGGGAGCCTCATACCAGCTAGTATATGCTACCTGGTTGGTGGCTTAGTATCTGAGAGTTCTCAGGGGTCCAGATTAATTGCTGATCATCTTATGGGGTCCCTCTTCTCCTCACCTTCTTCCATCCTTTCCCTAATTCAACTACAGTGGTCCCTGGCTTAAGACCATTGCTTGGGTGTAAGTATCTGCATCTTTCTCAATCAGCTACTTTTTGGATCTTTCAGAGGCCAGAGATTCTGGGCTCCTGTCTGTAAGCACAGCACAACATGAAAAATAGTGTCAGCCCTTGTAGCCTCACCTTGAGATAGATCCAAATTTGTGCTAGTCACTGGACCTCTTTTCTCTCAGGGTTTTGTCCCTGCAGTTCTTTTAGACAGGAACAATTCTTGGTCAGAGTTTTTGACCATTGGATGGCCACCCCATCCTTCCATTTGATGCTCTTTCTTTCTATTGGAGGTGGACTCTACAAGTTCCCTCTCTCCACTGTTGGGCATTTCACCTAAAGTCCCTCACTTTGAGTCCTGAGAATGTCTTACCTCCCAGGTCTCTGGTACATATTAGAGAGTCCCCGAACCCCCTGTTTCCCTAGGCTGCTTGTTTTTATTTATTCTGCTGGCCCTCAGAGCTTCATTCCTGCCCACCCCACCCCCCAGTCCCCAATGCCCGATCATATTTCTGTTTTTACTTCCTCCTACCTTCTTCTACCCAGGACTCTCCCTCTCTCTGCCCCATGAATGCTTTCTTCTCCCTTCCAAGTGAGACTGAGGCATCCTCACTTGAACCTTTCAGCTTGTTGACTTTTTTTTTAGTTCTGTGTGTTGTATCTTGGTTATTCAGCACTTTTTAAAAATTGGCTAATATATACTTATTAGTGAGTTCAAACCATACATGTCCTTTTGGATCTGAGTTATCTAACTTAGGATGATATTTTTCAGTTATATCCATTTTCCTGCAAAACTCAGGATGTCCTCATTTTTAATAGATGTGTAGTACTCCTTTGTATAAAAGAACCACATCTTCTGTATCCATTCTTCTGTTGTGGGACATCCTGGTTGTTGCTAGCTTCTGGCTGTCATAAATAAGACCACTATGAACATAGTGGAGCACATGTCCCTGTGGCATGGTGGGGCATATGTTGGGCATAAACCCAAGAGTGGTATAGCTGAGTCTTCTGGTTGACCTAGTTCCAATTTTCTGAGGAACCTCCAGATTAATTCCCAGACTGGTTGTACCAGTTTGTAATCCTACCTGCAAGAAAGAGTGTTCCTCTTTCTCCACATTCTCTCCAACAAGTGATGAAGCAAGGATGTTCAGTACTCTGAGATTGATCGTGACAATATAGGTATAAAGGTATGTAAATTAGAAGACTAAAGATGGACATTTACATATTTCTTGCTATGCTTCCTTAGAGACATGTCTCAGAATTGGCATCTGCTGAAGTACAGTTTTTAATGAGAAAACTAAAAGCATGCTCTATCTTTTCTATAGAACTGAAGAGGTTGTCAAATATAGAAAGCAGAAAAAAGAGACATGCTCAGCCTATGAATTACTTAAAGGAGAGAAACTCAAAAGTGAGGCTAGGAATTGCTAGAATCAAATACTTCACCTTTCACTCAAAGTGCATAAGCTATAATCTCTTAAAAGAAGACTACACACATCAAAAGAGATAACACACATATTCCAGCAAGTGCCCATAAATTATAATGGAAGGGTCAAAACCTTTAGTTGTTTTTGGAATGCTTCATCTTTTGTCTCTCATTAGCAATAACTTTGGTAAACGAAGGGCTATTAAACATTTCATTCTGGCTCTTTATTCCTCTGTAGAACAACTCATACAAATCAAACCAAAGCTATGTGTTGGTAATAGACTGTGGATGATGTGTGGGAATAGTTATTTGTCACACATTTGTTATGGAAGGGACATTCCTTTTAAAAGCATTTAGTTTATAATTGTACCCTTATTCAGTTGAATCCTTCAGAGTGCTTGCTGCCCTGGATAAGCCAGCACTTCTGAAGCAATTTTAAGTCCTTTGCCATAATAGCCACTTAACATTTAGGTAGCTACCAGGTCACTAAATAGGAATGTAGTGTTACAAAACAACCAAAGTAGAATCGCTAGAAAGAAGCAACCAACTGTAAATAACTATCTTCATTTAAGAAGATATATCTGACAAGTTGCCAGCCAAAACAATTATTTTGCAGAAAAAAATCTAATCAAAAGTGTAATGTCGTAATTTTCTGCATACATGTTAACAAGTCACTTTGAGAATCATTATAATGTACAATGATTTTATTTTCTTGATTTGTTAAAATAAATGTTACATCAAATGCTATCACAAACAGAAATCTCAAATCATTTTATAGGGATAATTTATGAGAATAAATTGAGGCATTGTCCAGAATATGTGTTAGCAAACACTGAATACTCACCACAAAAGATTACATTGTCTGATGAGCTTAGTACATGAATAGTTTTCTGATACTGCAACACTTAAGGAGGTTATTTTATTATTTATTATTTTCACTTATTTCTTTTTGCTAATTAACTGGGAGCTAAATGACTGGTTATAGTGGATTATAAATTGAAAACAAAGTAATAAAGTCCAATGCCTATCCAATTACTCTTGCTTGCTTTCTTACACCTATCTTATATAGGTCTTTTCTATTTTTGAATATTTTCCTATGCCAATGCATCAATAGATATTTATAATACATGAAAAAACTATAAATGTATATCTTTATAATACCCTAACTTTTCAGCAAAAATATAAGCTCATGGTAATAATATTATCATTCTATCATATTGATTTTTAAAAAAATATGTAATATACATTTTATATCCTGCAGTCTTTGTTTTACATTTGTGTATATGTATTTCTGCTTGTGTGTGTGTGTGTGTGTGTGTGTGTGTGTGTGTGTGCACATGCGCGCTCCCACATGTTTGAATGAGTAGAGATCAGAGGAAACATTTTAGAATTTTGTTCTCTCCTTTCAGAATATAGTCCTGGGTATCAAACTCAATCCATAACGTTTAGAAATAAGTGCCCTTACCTGTTCAGTCATCTTCACAACCCTGAGAAGAATTATGAGTTTTGAAATTTGTGGAGATTATTATTATTATTATTATTATTATTATTATTATTATTATTGTTATTGTTATTGTTATTATTATTATTTATTCAATTCTTATGCATCATTTTTACTTCAAATTGGTTTTTTTGTTTTTTTTTTTTTTTTCTGAGACAGGGTTTCTCTATATAGCCCTGGCTGTCTTGGAACTCACTTTGTAGACCAGGCTGGCCTTGAACTCTGAAATCTGCCTGACTCTGCCTCCTAAGTGCTGGGATTAAAGACATGCGCTACCACGCCCGGCTCTCAAATTGGTATTTCTTATTTGATTTGTTTGAGACTATAACAAAATATCTTTTATTTACATATTCCTTAATCTTTCATAGTCATCTTTAGACAGAATTGATATTCTCCCTTTTCTAAGTGTATAGTGTTGACTCATTGTGAAGTTTTCAATAAGAATGGCTCCCATAAAGACATATATTTACTGATTCACTGTCAGGGAGTGGCATTGCTTGAAATGACTTAGGGGGTGTTTTCTTGTTGGAATAGGTCGGGCCTTCATGAAGGAAATGTGCCACTAGGGATGGTCTCTGAAGTTTCAAAAACCCAACCCAGGCCCAGTGACTCTCTAATCCTGCTGCGTGTGGATCAGGCTGTAGAACTCTCAAGTACCTCTTCAGCACCATATCAGGCTATTTCCCACCATGCCCCCTTTCACGATAAAAATGGAATAATATTCTGAAACTAAACCAGTCCTAGTTAAATGCTTTCTTAAAAGTGTTGTCATAGTCATGATGTCTCTTCATAACAATAGGAAACACTCCCAATATTTAATTCTATTTTGTGTAAGTACTACTGAATTAATTAAATTATCTTGTATTTACTTAAACATCCATGACCATATTATGTTTTAACTTTCATATCTGTATAAATTTTAATTGTGCATATATGTATAGTGATGCATAAATATACATGTATATTGGCAATCAAATTTTTAATAATGAGTAGAGAGGTAGACATGGAAATGAATGTTTCCAATTGCAGTACTCAGAGTCAGGTAGAGAAAGGAGAATCAACACTATCTCTAAAATTTTTAATCTGCCTGGTATGTAGTAAGTTCTAGGGTCATCCAGGGCTTTATTGTGATGTATTCTTTCCAAGGTGATAAAAAGGACAAGAAGAGGGATTGTTCCTGTCTTAGTCTATCTTGTTATTCCATGTTTTGTCCTCAGGGAGGTGTGATTTTTTTTCTGAAGAAAACAGAGGTCAAGTCGATCTGGGAGAAAGAGGAGTGTACAGAGAGAGCAAGGAAAAACTGTATCTGAATAGATTAAACAGATCTATGAGAGAATAATTTAAAAAAATGATCTGATTAGACCTTTATTTAAAAGAGGCAGATAAACTAATGAGAAGTAAATATGTGAAAACATGTTTCACCTCATGACTCACTAGGGAAATGCAAATCAAAACATAATGGGATTATAGTTTGCAGGGCTATTAAAATAGCTTCTAACAAAAATGCAATAATAATGATTGGCTAAGTGGCAAGATTTTGCTGACAGGACCCTGATATAGCTGTCTCTTGTGAGGCTATGCCAGTGCCTGGAAAATACAGAAGTGGATGCTCACAGTCATCTATAGGATGGAACACAGGGTCCCCAATGAAGGAGCTAGAGAAAATACCCAGGAAGTTAAAGGGGTCTGCAACCCTATAGGAGGAACAACAATATGAACTAACCAGTACACCCAGAGCTTGTGTCTCTAGTTGAATATGTAGCAGAGGATGGCCTAGTTGGACATCAATGGGAGGAGAGGCCCTTGGTCTTGAAAAGATTATATACCCCAGTACAGGGAAATGCCAGGAAAAGGAAGCAGGAGTGGGTGGGTTGGGGAGCAGGGTGGAGGGAGGGTATAGGGGATTTGGGGGATAGAATTTGTAATGAAAATGGAGAAAATATTCAATAAAACATAATGATTGGCTATGATCTGATGATTAGAAGTTTTGTACATATCTTAGTAGCAAAGCAAAATAATAAAATATCATAGAAATTCCTAGAACTATATGTAGAACTTGCAGGTGATCTGGTAAGTACTGTTGTGGATGACTAAGGAAGTGAAGTGAGAGGGTTAGAGAAAGGTTCAGCACTCTAGAGAATTGTTACTGTTTAGGACCTATGTGGTGGCTCACAACAACCTTCATTGTAGCTCGATGGGGTCTAAGACCATCTCTTTGCATCCAGACACCCATGTGGTACAAAAACAGAGATTCAAACAAAATATCCACTCACACAAAAATAAATCTGTTAAGACAGTGAGTAAAGATCCAACTCAGTGTGAGTACCTCATAGTGGTAGCAATAATTATGTCACAGTCAGACATGGAAATGATGCAAACTGTCTAATCCGAGACTGACAGTTTCAAAAAGGAGGGACAAATCTGGGATGTTCACAGAGCGAAATACTTTTAGCAACATTGAAAAAAACCTAAATGTTCATCATCTCATCTCCATTGGAAACCAGTCACAAACCAACGAGAGCTTTAATGAAAATGTAAGCCATAATACTTTTCTTTGGAGAGATAAAATTAATAAAATGGCTAAAAATCTAATCATATACACACCAACAGACAGATGTGAGTGAGGATAAGATCACAAAATTATTGCTGTCAAAAATAGGAGAGTGCAGTTTGGATGTGCCAGTAGAAGCTTGCATAAGTTAAAATGAACTAGATGGTATTCTCACCAAATTGTTATCATCCCTACTACACAATGGAAGGATGGTTTAAAAAAGAATAAGTACTGTGAAGCTGAAAGTTTTGTTTTAATGTTTTTAATTCTTATTTTAATTATTTTGGTATGTATTTAAGTTTTATAAAATAATTATTAGCACAATGTAAATAGACATATAAAATTCTTAACGCTGTCTGCTTTGTTGATGGGAAGAGAAAGTAAAATCTACTTTTTGGTATTTGAGAGGAGCAGGAGTGAAGTCCAGAGAGCCAGCAGAAGAAGGGAAACAGACAACCTCAGGAGGTAAGAGGTTTGGGGACCCTCTAGTATATACCAGAGACCTGGGAGGTCAGAGATGCTCAGGACTCAAAGGGAAGGACCTTACATGAAATGCCCAAAGGTAGGAAGAGGTAACTTGTAGAGCTTATCTCTAGTAAAAAGGCAGGTGTCAAGTTGAGTGATGGAGTTTCCACAGTCAGAAACACTGACCCAGTCTAAAAGAAGTACAGGGACAAAAATGGAGAAATGCCTGAGGGAAAGGAGGTTCAGTGGCCAGCCCAAATAGGGCTCCATCCCAAAGGGAAGGCTCTAAGGCCTGACACTATTATTGATGTTATGGTGTGCTTACAGACAGAAGCCCAGCATGGCTGCCCTCTGATAGGGCCAAACAAGCAGATGAAGAGTCAAATGCAGACATCTACACCTAACCAATGTACAGAAGCCAGAAAACCTCTGTAGTTGAGTTAGGGAAATATTGCAAAAAGCTAAAAAGGAGTGTGACCCCATAGGAAGACCAGCTACTTCAACTAACCTGGACCCCTGAGATCTCTCAGTCATTGACATACCAACCAGGCAGCATATACTAGCTGATATGAGACCCCTGACACATAAATAGCAGAGGACTGCCAGGTGTGGTCTCAGTGAGAGAAACAGCACCTAACCCTAGAGACACTTGAGACCCCAGGTGGTGGGGAGGTCTGGTGGAGTGGGAGTGGGTGTGGGTGTGGGTGGGGACATACTCTTGGAGAGAGGGGAGGAAGAATGGAATGAGGAACAGTTGGAAAGCATATCTGGATGGGAATAATGACTGGAGTATAAAACAAGATTAAAAAAAAATAAATGAAATAAAAGCTATTTAAACATACAGCTGTAGTAACAGTAGTCATGTTTCATTGACCTCTAGACTTGTTTGTGCTGCACACATACAAGTTTGTGCCTCTTGACCTACACCTCTACTTTCAGCTTTCTCATTTTCCCAGTCTCTTTCCTAGTAAACATTATTTTTGTCACCCAAGTTTCAATTTTTTTGGACTACTTTTAGATTCTACATATAAAGGATATCCCACTATATTTTTCTTTTAGCATCTTTTAGAACAGCATCCTCCTACTCTTTCCATTTTCTTTCACATGGCAAGTATTTAAAAGTGGAATCGTACTCTATTCTTTTTTGGGGGGTGCAGCGAACTTTATTGATGGTATTCAAGAGAGTAGGGAGGACTCCTTAGGCCCCTCCTGTTATTATGGGCGTCTGGGTTGGAAATTGTTAGGGAGATGGTCAGTGTTGGGGGCCGAGTTGGGATAGGGGCTCCTCAGCAACCGAGGGTCTCTCTCTTGCTCTCATTGTCCTTGCTGGGGTGGGTGGTCCAGGATTTCTTACTCCTTGGAGGCCATGTTAGTCATGAGGTCCACCACCCTGTTGCTGTAGCTGTATTCATTGTCATACCAGAAAATGAGCTTCACAAAGTTGTCATTGAGAGCAATGCCAGCCCAGGTATCAAAGGTGGAAGAGTGAGGGTTGCTGTTGAAGTCGCAGGAGACAACCTGGTCCTCAGTGTAGCCCAGAATGCCCTTCAGTAGGTCCTGAGATGCCTGCTTCACCACCTTCTTTATGTCTTCATATTTGGCAGGTTTCTCCAGGAGGCATGTCAGATCCACATTGGATATATTAGGGGTACAAACATAGAAGGCCATGCCAGTGAGATTACTGTACAATTCTGGGATGACCTTGCCTACAGCCTTGGCAATACCAGTGGAGGCAGGGATGATGTTCTGGGCAGCTCCGCGGCCATTACGCCACAGCTTTCCAGAGGGGCCATCTACAGTTTTCTGAGTGGCGGTGATGTCATGAGTCTTTCCATGATGCCAAAGTTGTCATGGATGACCTTGGCCAGGGGAAATTAAGCAGTTGGTAGTGGAGGATGCATTGCTAACAATCTTGAGTGAGTTGTCATATTTCTCATGGTTCACACCCATAACAAACATGGGGGCATTGGCAGAGGGGCAGAGATGATGACCATTTGGGCTCCACACTTCAAGTGGGCCCCGGCCTTCTCCATGGTGATGAAGATGCGAGTAGACTTCTCGACATACTCAGCACTGGTCTCATCACATTTGATGTTAGCAGGGTCTCGCTCCTGGAAGATGGTGATAGGCTTCCTTGTCAATGACAAACTTCCCATTCTCGGCCTTGACTGTGCTGTTGAATTTGCCATGGGTGGATTCATACTGGAACATGCAGACCACATAGTTGAGGTCAATGAAGGGGTCGTTGATAGCAACAATCTCCACTATGTCAAGTGGAGAGCAGATGGCAGCCCTGGTAACCAGGAGTCCAATATGGCCAAATCCGTTCACACTGACCTTCATCATTTTGTGTATGGGATGAGGATGGCACTGTACCAGAAGATGCCGCTGTCTCTGGAAAAGGGAGGAGCAGAGATCCCGTACTCTATTCTATTACATCTATTGTACTACAGTTTCTTTACCCATTCATCTGTCAACGGACACTTAAGTGTATTTTTTATATCCTGGTTATTGTAAATAATATTGTTCTCAATATGAAAGCAAAATAACTGAATTAATATGTTTTTACTATTCAGATTCAAGAGAAATTGTTGCAGCATCTGATTGTCTTGTCTTTGTTTTTCAAGTTATCTTCTCTATTCATTTCCGTAGTGATAATTCTACTTTCTATTTCCAGCAATATAGTAGGACTCCTTTTTGCTCCATATTGAATTCTTCAAAAATCACTATCTATTGTATTTTTAATAATCAAGACTCTAAAAGAGGTGAGATGATAGTTTGTAATTTTGAGTAATATTTCTCTAATGATTTGTTGGAGAGAACCTTTTTATATATCTGTCAGTTGTATGATTTCTCGAGGAAATATCTATTCATATGCTTAATTGTTTATAAGGTGAGTTATTTGTAGGATATTTTATTTTCTAGATACTAATTGGAATGAGTTACTATAATAGCTTGCATATTAATCAAATATATATTTATATTACAGTATATAAAATAGCATATGATTTGAAAAATCAAAATAAATATAGATACACATATATATTACCTATCTATATTTATATAGAGTTCAAGTCTTTAAAATGATAGATTAATTATTGTAATCCATGGGAACTCAATGAAGGAAAGAAAACTCTATAACTTTGTGTCCACATACATATCATAGTATTTAAATTTTAAAACAATCAAACATAAAGTCTTTTAGGAAAATATTGATGATTCATTATAGATTTTTCTATTAAGAAAATTTAATCAATAGGTAATATTCTTTTCATAGTTAAAGAAAACTGCTAAATCTTCCATAGTTTAGAATATCAACTTCAGATGCAGTGTAATTATGTGCCCACTCTGAAAGTCATGTCAGTATGTACCTGAGTCTATACTTGAATCATTGTAGAGCTGTTGCTCATCTCAACCTCAAAATATCCCTGGCTTAACCTCCCAAACTCTAAGATTATAGTTGTTGGACATAATATTCAGGTTGAGATGCTAAGATCTTCATTAGGTGACTGAGACTACATGGTAATTAAATTGTATAGTGCATCTTTTAGAGCAGAATAATGTAGTACTTTGAGAATTCCAGTTGGTATCCATAGGTTCTTTCTTTTATCAGTTTTGTGCCAGAGGCCAGAAAGATTGATCTAATAAGCCCTTGGCTGTCTGCCACCAGATTGTAAATCCCATAATCCTTATTTTATTACATGGTATCTGGCTTCAGGTTATAATGTTGGGAAATAAACTAATATAAGCTCCATATAGTTTAACTAGTGAATTCTACTTAATGTTTATAGAATAAGTTATATAACTGGATGATTATATCTTTAATATAAAAATGCAGAAAGAATTCTAGTCATATCTTAACAGAATAGCACCATCCTAATAATAAGAGTCAATAATGACATACAAAAATAAATCTAAAGACCATTATCTTCATAAAACCACAATGCACAGTATATTTTACAATCAAATCCAACAAGCACGAAATAGATGTAATCTATAAAATGTGATTATCAATTTACTCAGTGCTGGTTCAGTTATTGTTTGAGTGCTCTTGAAATGTATTTTTGAATGTTTGCAACTTTTAGTACTCTAGATCACTTTGTATAACTCTGGGAATGACCTGATTTGATTAAGTTCTTTGTTTTTCCTAACATGATGAATGTTAGCATTTCCTACAATGCACAAGAACCTGGAGTTTGGGATCATTACACTTTTACTGTTAGTATCATTTAAAAAAATCTGTATGTTTTTCTGGAAGATAAATTGCTTTATTTGTTACTTAGCAATTAAAAGTATTTAATATCAAAACCCAAGGTATATAATTCAATTTATTACACTGTTCAAAATTTATATGTTCATCTTCTCTTTGTAGGAAACTTGTATTAATGTTATCTAAAGTGGTAGAAACTTATTTATAGGAAATACCAAGTCAATTTAACACTAGGTACTTTTAAATTATAAGTGTTGCAAGTGTGTCAACAGCCCTATATGTTTGAAGATCTGTGCAACAGAGCAATGGATCATAATTTTGGGTATCAATAAATGTTACTGTGACCTTGGGCATGTTCCTCATCAAATGGAATTTCCTAGCTAATGACAGTTTTACTCTAAGTTGAGAAATATGTGTTTCTTCTTTGACTTAATTAAATTTCTCAGTTCCCAAAATGTCAGGTAAACATCTGTCAGTGCTTACATTCAAAATGAGATATTATGGCTTATAGACCAAGTCCAAAACAAAAGCAAACAATCAAATAAACAAAAAATAAAGCAACACAGAACTGAACAATAGAGAGCAAAGGAAACAAGTGTTCAACAGGTAATGATAACCTATAAAGAGAAATTTTGGAGGAAATGCTGCCACAATCACAGAGAACATTAGCGTGACTGGTTTTGAATAATATTCTTCTGAGCTTATTTAGGATCATGCATATATGAATAAGATCTATAATCTGCATAGTTTGAATCCTGAAATTTTCTATAGCATGGAATAAAGGAGGAAAGTTAGGATACTTTTACCTAGTATAACTTACAATATTTCACGTACTAGAATATGTTTATGATAATGAAGTAATACATATTTTTTATTTCTTTAGGTATTCTTCCATCACTAAGAGTATACAAAATTCTATCTGAATTTTAATATTGTAACATATGACATAGTTTATTAGTATGTGACATTATAAAAACTAATATCTAAAAATAATATTTATATAAGCATATACATGCAAAAAACTAAAACATAATAAATTCAAATATAAAACCAGTAGAGATTCTGTTTTGTTTTAATCAAAGTGTATTAATGGGGGAAGATGATTGTTATTACCTGTATTCATTTTATAAATGCAGAAAAAAATGTTAGCAAGTGCATATCACATCTAAATTACTGTCTTAGGTTTTCTATTAATGTGAAGATAAACCATGACCACAGAAACAATTATAAAGAACAATATTTCATTGATGCTTGTGTACAGATTCAGAGGTTTAGCCCACTATCATCAGGAGGGGAAACATGGTGGCACAAATGAAATCATCCTACTGGAGAAGAAACCAAAAAGTCCACATCTGGATCAGTAGGCAGGAAGAAGAGAGAGAGAGACACTGGGCCTGGTTTGAGCATTTGAAACCTCAAAGACCACACCAGTGATATAATTCCTTCATCACATCCACTCCAACAATTGAGTGAATATGGTGAATAACATTTGGAACCTATTTTCATGGCTTTATAGATTTTTATAAAGTTATTTTAGTGAAATATCTATTTAAGTATTTTGTCTATTATTTTCATGTTTTGTAATTTATGGAGCTCTAAGAATTCATTATATGTTGGAGACAATTCTATTTTCATATGTGTGGACAATATTTCATCTATCCACTGTACCTTGTCTTTTCCTTAATGGAGGCTCAGGAAATGATCAACATTATAAATTTGAAATTAAAGAGTCTTCTTGGCCTCAGCATTGGCGGGAGCCATCTTGGATCCTGGATTCTGCTGAAAGTAGTCTGCACAGGTGAGAGTGTGCACTACAGAAGCTAACAGCTTCTGAGACAGGCAGAAGCCACAGAGCTTCTGAGACAGCCCCCTTTTCAGGCTCCAGACATCCAGCCACATTCCTGGCCAGAGGACAGGTGTCTACCCGGCCCAGGAGGGCTTTGCCTCAGCATAGGCGGGAGACATCTTGGTTCTGAGACTCCACTGAAAGTAGTCTGCACAGGTGAGAGTGTGGACTACAGAAGCTAACAGCTTCTGTGACATGCCAAAACAACACATCTTCTGGGACAGGTCCTGTTTTGGGCCTTCATCTTAGGCTAGGAGGGAGGTCCAAACACCAGATATCTGTACACCTTCCCTGTAAGAGGAGAGCTTGCCTGAAGAGAGTGCTCTGATCAATGAAACTCAGAGGAGAGAGCTAGTCTCTCAAGTCTGCTGATAGAGGAAAACTCATAGCTCTGGATTGCTCAAAAAAGAAACTAGAGAGAGCACACATTAGCAGCTTGAAAACACACCTAAAAGCTCTAGAACAAAAGGAAGCAAATTCACCCTAGAGAAGTGGACAGCAGGAAATAATCAAACTCAGGGGCGAAATCAACCAAGTGGAAACAAGAAGAACTACTGAAAGAATCAACAAAATGAGGAGCTGATTCATTGAGAAAATCAACAAGATAGATAAACCCTTAGCCAGACTCACTAGCGGGCACAGGGAAAGCATCCTAATTAACAAAATCAGAAGTGAAAAAGGAGACATAACAACAGATCCTGAAGAAATCCAAAACACCATCAGATCCTTCTACAAAAGGCTATATTCAACAAAACTGGAGAACCTGGATGAAATGTACAAGTTTCTAGACAGATACCAGGTACTAAAGTTAAATCAAGATCAGGTTAACGATCTAAACAGTCCTATATCCTCTAAAGAAATAGAAGCAGTCATTAATAGTCTCCCAACCAAAAAAAGCCTAGGACCAGATGGGTTTAATGCAGAGTTCTATCAGACCTTCAAAGAAGATCTAATCCCAGTTCTTCACAAACTATTCCACAAAATAGAAACAGAAGGTACTCTACCCAACTCATTCTATGAAGCCACAATTACTCTGATACTTAAACCACAAAAAGACCCAACAAAGATATAGAACTTCAGACCAATTTCCCTTATGAATATCGATGCAAAAATCCTCAATAAAGTTCTCACTAACTGAATCCAAGAACACATTAAAACAATCATCCAAAATTCACCCATTATCTCTCCACGAATCCAGCCCTTCAAAGGATAATAACAGAAAAAAACCAATACAAGGACGGGAACCACGCCCTAGAAAAAACAAGAAGATAATCCCTCAACAAACCTAAAAGAAGACAGCCACAAGAACAGAATGCCAACTTTAACAACAAAAATAACAGGAAGCAACAATTACCTTTCCTTAATATCTCTTAATATCAATGGACTCAATTCCCCAATAAAAAGACATAGACTAACAGACTGGCTACACAAACAGGACCCAACATTCTGCTGCTTACAGGAAACCCATCTCAGGGAAAAAGACAGACACTACCTCAGAGTGAAAGGCTGGAAAACAATTTTCCAAGCAAATGGTCTGAAGAAACAGGCTGGAGTAGCCATTCTAATATCGGATAAAATCGACTTCCAACCCAAAGTTATCAAAAAAGACAAGGAGGGACACTTCATACTCATCAAAGGTAAAATCCTCCAAGAGGAACTCTCAATTCTGAATATCTACGTTCCAAATGCAAGGGCAGCCACATTCATTAAAGACACTTTAGTAAAGCTCAAAGCACACATTGCACCTCACACAATAATAGTGGGAGACCTCAACACACCACTTTCATCAATGGACAGATCATGGAAACAGAAACTAAACAGGGACACAGTGAAACTAACAGAAGTTATGAAACAAATGGACCTGACAGATATCTACAGAATATTTAATCCTAAAACAAAAGGATATACCTTCTTCTCAGCACCCCACGGGACCTTCTCCAAAATTGACCATATAATTGGTCACAAAATAGGCCTCAACAGATACAAAAATATTGAAATTGTCCCATGTATCCTATCAGACCACCATGGCCTAAGACTGATCTTCAATAACAACATTAAGAATGGAAAGCCAACATTCACGTGGAAAATGAACAACACTCTTCTCAATGATACCTTGGTCAAGGAAGGAATAAAGAAAGAAATTAAAGACTTTTTAGAGTTTAATGAAAATGAAGCCACAACGTACCCAAACCTTTGGGACACAATGAAAGCATTTCTAAGAGGGAAACTCATAGCTCTGAGTACCTCCAAGAAGAAACGGGAGAGAGCACATACTAGCAGCTTGACAACACATCTAAAAGCTCTAGAAAAAAAGGAAGCAAATTCACCCAAGAGGAGTAGACGGCAGGAAATAATCAAACTCAGGGGTGAAATTAACCAAGTGGAAACAAGAAGAACTATTCAAAGAATTAACCAAACGAGGAGTTGGTTCTTTGAGAAAATCAACAAGATAGATAAGCCCTTAGCTAGACTCACTAGAGGGCAAAGGGACAAAATCCTAATCAACAAAATCAGAAATGAAAAGGGAGACATAACAACAGATCCTGAAGAAATCCAAAACAACATCAGATCCTTCTACAAAAGCTTATACTCAACAAAACTGGAAAACCTGGACGAAATGGACAAATTTCTGGACAGATACCAGGTACCAAAGTTGAATCAGGATCAAGTTGACCTTCTAAACAGTCCCATATCCCCTAAAGAAATAGAAGCAGTTATTAATAGTCTCCCAGCCAAAAAAAGCCCAGGACCAGATGGGTTTAGTGCAGAGTTCTATCAGACCTTCAAAGAAGATCTAATTCCAGTTCTGCACAAACTATTTCACAAGATAGAAGTAGAAGGTACTCTACCCAACTCATTTTATGAAGCCACTATTACTCTGATACCTAAACCACAGAAAGATCCAACAAAGATAGAGAACTTCAGACCAATTTCTCTTATGAATATCGATGCAAAAATCCTTAATAAAATTCTCGCTAACCGAATCCAAGAACACATTAAAGAAATCATCCATCCTGACCAAGTAGGTTTTATTCCAGGGATGCAGGGATGGTTTAATATACGAAAATCCATCAATGTAATCCATTATATAAACAAACTCAAAGACAAAAACCACATGATCATCTCGTTAGATGCAGAAAAAGCATTTGACAAGATCCAACACCCATTCGTGATAAAAGCTTTGGAAAGATCAGGAATTCAAGGCCCATACCTAAACATAATAAAAGCAATCTACAGCAAACCAGTAGCAAACATCAAAGTAAATGGAGAGAAGCTGGAAGCAATCCCACTAAAATCAGGGACTAGACAAGGTTGCCCACTTTCTCCCTACCTTTTCAACATAGTACTTGAAGTATTAGCCAGAGCAATTCGACAACAAAAGGAGATCAAGGGGATACAAATTGGAAAAGAGGAAGTCAAAATATCACTTTTTGCAGATGATATGATAGTATATATAAGTGACCCTAAAAATTCCACCAGAGAACTCCTAAACCTATTAAACAGCTTTGGTGAAGTAGCTGGATATAAAATTAACTCAAACAAGTCAATGGCCTTTCTCTACACAAAGAATAAACAGGCTGAGAAAGAAATTAGGGAAACAACACCCTTCTCAATAGTCACAAATAATATAAAATATCTCGGCGTGACTCTAACTAAGGAAGTAAAAGATCTGTATGATAAAAACTTCAAGTCTCTGAAGAAAGAAATTAAAGAAGATCTCAGAAGATGGAAAGATCTCCCATGCTCATGGATTGGCAGGATCAACATTGTAAAAATGGCTATCTTGCCAAAAGCAATCTACAGATTCAATGCAATCCCCATCAAAATTCCAACTCAATTCTTCAACGAATTAGAAGGAGCAATTTGCAAATTCATCTGGAATAACAAAAAACCTAGGATAGCAAAAACTCTTCTCAAGGATAAAAGAACCTCTGGTGGAATCACCATGCCTGACCTAAAGCTTTACTACATGGCAATTGTGATAAAAACTGCATGGTACTGGTATAGAGACAGACAAGTAGACCAATGGAATAGAATTGAAGACCCAGAAATGAACCCACACACCTATGGTCACTTGATCTTCGACAAGGGAGCTAAAACCATCCAGTGGAAGAAAGACAGCATTTTCAACAATTGGTGCTGGCACAACTGGTTGTTATCATGTAGAAGAATGCGAATTGATCCATACTTATCTCCTTGTACTAAGGTCAAATCTAAGTGGATCAAGGAACTTCACATAAAACCAGAGACACTGAAACTTATAGAGGAGAAAGTGGGGAAAAGCCTTGAAGATATGGGTACAGGGGAAAAATTCCTGAACAGAACAGCAATGTCTTGCTCTGTAAGATTGAGAATTGACAAATGGGACCTAATGAAACTCCAAAGTTTCTGCAAGGCAAAAGACACCGTCAATAAGACAAAAAGACCACCAACAGATTGGGAAAGGATCTTTACCTATCCTAAATCAGATAGGGGACTAATATCCAACATATATAAAGAACTCAAGAAGGTGGACTTCAGAAAATCAAATAACCCCATTAAAAAATGGGGCTCAGAACTGAACAAAGAATTCTCACCTGAGTAATACCGAATGGCAGAGAAGCACCTGAAAAAATGCTCAACATCCTTAATCATCAGGGAAATGCAAATCAAAACAACCCTGAGATTCCACCTCACACCAGTCAGAATGGCTAAGATCAAAAATTCAGGTGACAGCAGATGCTGGCGTGGATGTGGAGAAAGAGGAACACTCCTCTATTGTTGGTGGGATTGCAGGCTTGTACAACCACTATGGAAATCAGTCTGGCGGTTCCTCAGAAAACTGGATATAGTACTACCGGAGGATCCAGCAATACCTCTCCTGGGCATATATCCAGAAGATGCCCCAACTGGTAAGAAGGACACATGCTCCACTATGTTCATAGCAGCCTTATTTATAATAGCCAGAAGCTGGAAGGAACCCAGATGCCCCTCAACAGAGGAATGGATACAGAAAATGTGGTACATCTACACAATGGAGTACTACTCAGCTATTAAAAAGAATGAATTTATGAAATTCCTAGCCAAATGGATGGACCTGGAGGGCATCATCCTGAGTGAGGTAACACATTCACAAAGGAACTCACACAATATGTACTCACTGATAAGTGGATATTAGCCCAAAACCTAAGATACCCAAGATATAAGATACAATTTCCTAAACACATGAAACTCAAGAAAAATGAAGACTGAAGTGTGAACACTATGCCCCTCCTTAGAAGTGGGAACAAAACACCCTTGGACGGAGTTACAGAGACAAAGTTTGGAGCTGAGATAAAAGGATGGACCATGTAGACTCTAGCATATCCGGGGATCCATCCCATAATCAGCTTCCAAATGCTGACACCATTGCATACACTAGCAAGATTATGCTGAAAGGACCCTGATATAGCTGTCTCTTGTCAGAGTATGCCTGGGCCTAGCAAACATAGAAGTGGATGCTCACAGTCGGCTATTGGATGGATCACATGGCCCCCAATGAAGGAGCTAGAGAAAGTACCAAAGAAGCTAAAGGGATCTGCAACCCTATAGGTGGAACAACATTATGAACTAACCAGTACCCCGGAGCTCTTGACTCTAGCTGCATATGCATCAAAAGATGGCCTAGTCGGCCATCACTGGAAAGAGAGGCCCATTGGACACGCAAACTTTATATGCCCCAGTACAGGGGAACGCCAGGGCCATAAAAGGGGAGTGGGTGGGTAGGGGAGAGGGGGTGGGTGGCTATGGGGGTCTTTTGGTATAGCATTGCAAATGTAAATGAGCGAAATACCTAATAAAAAATGGAAAAAAAAAAAAGAACTCAGAACAAAAAAAAAAAAAACAAAAAAAACAAAAAAAAACAAAAACAAAAAAAACAAAAAACAAAAAAACAATCATCCATCCTGACCAAATAGGTTTCATCCCAGGGATGTGGGGAGGGTTCAATAGACGGAAATCCATCAACACAATCCAGTATATAAACAAACTCAAAGACAAAAAGCACATGATCATCTCCTTAGATGCAGAGAAAGCATTTGACAAAATCCAACACCCATTCATGATAAAGGTAAAGATCAGGAATTCAAGGCCCATACCTAAACATGATAAAAGCAATCTACAGTAAACCAGTAGCCAACATCAAAGTAAATAGTGAGAAGCTGGAAGCAATTCCACTAAAATCAGGGACTAGACAAGGCTGCCCACTTTCTCCCTACCTATTCAAGATTGTACTTGAAGTTCTAGCCAGAGCAACTTGACAACAAAAGGAGATCAAGGGGATACAAATTGGAAAGGAACAAGTCAAAATATCACTTTATGAAGGTGATATAATAGTATATATAAGTGATCCAAAAATTCCACCAGAGAACTCCTAAGCCTGATAAACAGCTTCAATGATGTAGCTGAATATAAAATTAACTAAGGAAGTGAAAGATCTGTGTGATAAGAACTTCCTGTCTCTGAAGAAAGAAATTAAAGAAGATCTCAGAAGATGGAAAGATCTCCCATGCTCATGGATTGGCATGATCAATATAGTGAAAATGGCTATCTTGCCAAAAACAATCTACAGATTCAATGCAATCCCCATCAAAATTCCATCTCAATTCTTCAACGAATTAGAAAGGACAATCGGCAGATATATCTGGAAATACAAAAAACCTAGGATAGTAAAAATTCGTTCAAGGATAAAAGAACCTCTGGTAGAATCACCATGCCTGACCTAAAGCTTGACTAGAGAGCAATTGTGATAAAAACTGCATGGTACTGGTATAGTGACAGACAAGTAGACGAATGGAAGAGAATTGAAGACCCAGAGATGAACCCACACAACTATGGTCACTTGATATTTGACAAGGAAGCTAAAACCATCCAGTGGAAAAAAGACAGCATTTTCAACAAATGGTACTGGCACAACTGGTGGTTATCATGTAGAAGAATGTGAATTGACCCATTTTATCTCCTTGTAATAAGGTCAAATTTAAGTGTATTAAGGAACTCCACATAAAACCAGAGACACTGAAACTTATAGAGGAGAAAGTAGGGAAAAGCCTCGAAAATATGGGTACAGGGTAATAATTCCTCAATAGAACAGCAATGGCTTGTGCTGTAAGATCGAGAATCGATAAATGGGAAAAATGAAGTTGCAAAGCTTCTGCAAGGCAAAAGATACTGTCAATAAGACAAAAAGACCACCAACAGATTGGGAAAGGATCTTTACCTATCCTAAATCAGATAGGGGACTAATATCCAATATATGTAAAGAACTCAAGAAGATGGACTCCAGAAAATCAAATAACCCCATTAAAAAATGGGGCTCAGAGCTGAACAAAGAATTCTCACCTGAGGAATACCGAATGGCAGAGAAGCACCTGAAAAAATGTTCAACATCCTTAACCATAAGGGAAATGCAAATCAAAGAACCCTGAGATTCCACCTCATACCAATCAGAATAGCTAAGATCAAAAATTCAGGTGAGAGCAGATGCTGGCCAGGATATGGAGAAAAAGGAACACTCCACAATTGTTGGTGGGATTGCAAGCTTGTACAATCACTCTGGAAGTCAGTCTGGTGCTTCCTCAGAAAATTGGATATAGTACTACTGGAGGATCCCACAATACCTCTTCTGGGCATATATCCAGAAGATGTTCCAACCAGTAAGAAGAACACATGCTCCACTATGTTCATAGCAGCCTTATTCATAATAGCCAGAAGCTGGAAAGAACCCAGCTGCCCCTCAACAGAGGAATGGATACAGAAAATGTGGTACATTTACACAATGGAGTACTACTCAGCTATTAAAAAGAACGAATTTATGAAATTCCTAGGCAAATTGATGGACATGGAGGGCATCATCCTGAGTAGGTAACCCAATCACAAAGGAACTCACACAATATGTACTCACTGATAAGTGGATATTAGCCCCAAAACTTAGGATACCCAAGATATAAGATACAATTTGTGAAACTCATGAAACTCGAGACTTTTGTAGAAGGATGTGATGGTATTTTGGATTTCTTCAGGATCTGTTGTTATGTCTCCCTTTTCATTTCTGATTTTGTTAATTAGGATGCTGTCCCTGTGTCCTCTAGTGAATCTAGCTAAGGGTTGATCTATCTTGTTGATTTTCTCAAAGAACCAACTCCTCGTTGGGTTAATTCTTTGAAAAGTTCTTGTTTCCACTTGGTTGATTTCACCCCTGAGTTTGATTATTTCCTGTCGTCTACTCCTCTTGGGTGAATTTTCTTCCATTTTTTCTAGAGCTTTTAGATGTGTTGTTAAGCTGCTAGTGTGTGCTCTTTCCAGTTTCTTTTTGGAGGCACTCAGAGCTATGAGTTTCCCTCTTAGAAATGCTTTCATTGTGTCCCATAGGTTTGGGTATGTTGTGGCTTCGTTTTCATTAAACTCTAAAAAGTCTTTAATTTCTTTCTTTATTCCTTCCTTGATCAAGGTGTCATTGAGAAGAGTGTTGTTCAGTATCTAAACAGCCCCATATCCCCTAAAGAAATAGAAGCAGTCATTAATAGTCTCCCAGCCAATAAAAGCCCAGGACCAGATGGGTTTAAGGCAGAGTTCTATCAGACCTACAAAGAAGATCTAATTCCAGTTCTGCAGAAACTATTCCACAAAATAGAAGTAGAAGGAATTCTACACAACTCATTCTATGAAGCCACAATTACTCTGATACCTAAACCACAGAAATATCCAACAAAGATAGAGAACTTCAGACCAATTTCCCTTATGAATATAGATGCAAAAATCCTCAATAAAATTCTCGCTAACCGAATCCAAGAACACATTAAAGCAATCATCCATCCTGACCAAGTAGGTTTTATTCCAGGGATGCAGGGATGGGTTAATATATGGAAATCCATCAATGTAATCCATTCTAAACAAACTCAAAGACAAAAAACACATGATCATCTGGTTAGATTCGGAAAAAGCATTCGACAAGATCCAACACCCATTCATGATTAAAGTCTTAGAAAGATCAGGAATTCAAGGCCCATACCTAAACATGATAAAAGCAATCTACAGCAAACCAATAGCCAACATCAAAGTAAATGGTGAGAAGCTTGAAGCAATCCCACTAAAATCAGGGACTAGACAAGGCTGTCCACTCTCTCCATACCTATTCAACATTGTACTTGAGAGTCCTAGCCAGAGCAATTCGACAACAAAAGGAGATCAAGGGGATAGAAATTGGAAAAGAGGAAGTCAAAATATCACTTTTTGCAGATGATATAATAGTATATATAAATGACCCTAAAAATTCCACCAGAGAACTCCTAAAACTGATAAACAGCTTTGGTGAAATAGCAGGATATAAAATTAACTCAAACAAGTCAATGGCCTTTCTCTACACAAAGAATAATCAGGCTGAGAAAGAAATTAGGGAAACATCACCCTCCTCAATAGTCACAAATAATATAAAATATCTTGGCGTGACTCTAACTAAGGAAGTGAAAGATCTGTATGATAAGAACTTCAAGTCTCTGAAGAAAGAAATTACAGAAGATCTCAGAAGATGGAAAGATCTCCCATGCTCATGGATTGGCAGGATCAACATTGTAAAAATGGCTATCTTGCCAAAAGCAATCTACAGATTCAATGCAATCCCCATCAAAATTCCAACTCAATTCTTCAAGGAATTAGAAAGAGCAAACTGCAAATTCATCTGGAATAACAAGAAACCTAGGATAGCAAATACTCTTCTCAAGGATAAAAGAACCTCTGGTAGAATCACCATCCCTGACCTAAAGCTTTACAACAGAGCAATTGTGATAAAAACTGCATGGTACTGGTATAGTGACAGACAAAAGTAGACCAATGGAATAGAATTGAAGACCCAGAAATGAACCCACACACCTATGGCCACTTGATCTTTGACAAGGGATCTAAAACCATCCAGTGGAAGAAAGACAGCATTTTCAACAAATGGTGCTGGCACAACTGGTTGTTATCATGTAGAAGAATGGGAATCGATCCATTCCTATCTCCTTGTATTAAGGTCAAATCTAAGTGGATCAAGGAACTTCACATAAAACCAGAGACACTGAAACTTATAGAGGAGAAAGTGGGGAAAAGCCTCGAATATATGGGCGTAGGGGAAAAATTCCTGAGGAGAACAGCAATGGCTTCCACTGTAAGATTGAGAATAGACAAATGGGACCTCATGAAACTGCAAAGCTTCTGCAAGGCAAAAGATACTGTCAATAAGACAAAAAGACCACCAACAGATTGGGAAAGGATCTTTTCCTATCCTAAATCAGATAGGGGACTGACTAATATCCAATATATATAAAGAACTGAAGAGGGTGGACTACAGAAAATCAAATAACCCCATTAAAAAAAGGGGCTCAGAATTGAACAAAGAATTCTCACCTGAGGAATACTAAATGGCAGAGAAGCACCTGAAAAAATGTTCAACATCCTTAATCATCAGGGAATTGCAAATCAAAACAACCCTGAGATTCCACCTCACACCAGTCAGAATGGCTAAGATTAAAAATTCAGGTGACAGCAGATTCTGGCGAGGATGTGGAGGAAAAGGAACACTCCTCCATTGTTGGTGGGATTGCAAGCTTGTACAACCACTCTGGAAATCAGTCTGGCGGTTCCTTAGAAAATTGGGCATAGTACTACTGGAGGATCCAGCAATAGCTCTTCTGGGCATATATCCAGAAGACGTCCCAACCGGTATGAAGGACACATGCTCCACTATGTTCACAGCAGCCTTATTTATAATAGCCAGAAGCTGGAAAGAACCCAGATGCCCCTCAACAGAGGAATGGATACAGAAAATGTGGTACATTTACACAATGGAGTACTACTCAGCTATTAAAAAGGATGAATTTATGAAATTCCTAGGCAAATGTATGGACCTGGAGGGCATCATCCTGAGCGAGGTAACCCAATCACAAAGGAACTCACACAATATGTACTCACTGATAAGTGGATATTAGCCTGAAACTTAGGATACTCAAGATATCAGATACAATTTGACAAATGCATGAAACTCTAGAAGAATGAAGACCAAAATATGGACACTGTGCCCCTTCTTAGAATTGGGAACAAAACACCCATGGAAGGAGTTACAAAGACAAAGTTGGAAGTTTGAGGAAAGGATGGACCATCTAGAGACTGCCATATCCGGGGATCTATCCCATAATCAGCTGACACCATTGCATACACTAGCAAGATTTTGCTGAAAGGACCCAGATATAGTTGTCTCTTCTGAGACTATGCCAGGGCCTAGCAAACACAGAAGTGGATGCTCACAGTCAGCTATTGGATGGACCACAGGGCCCCCAATGGAGGAGCTAGAGAAAGTACCCAACGAGCTAAAGGGATCTGAAATTTTATAGGTGGAACAACAATATGAACCAACCAGTACCTCCGTGGAGCTCACTACATATGAATCAGACAATGGCCTAGTCAGCCATCATTGGAAAGAGACCATTAGTAGTGCAAACTTTATATGCCTCAGTACAGGGGAACAACAGGGCCAAGAAGTGGGAGTGGGTGGGTGGGGGAGTGGGTGGGGGTGCATGTGGGGGACTTTTGGGATAGCATTGGAAATGTAAATGAAATAAATACCCAATAATAAAAAAGGAGTCTTCTTATAAGTGTTTATGTAGTATGGGAATTACTGTCTTGCTATAGGTAAAAAAGTACAGAAAAAATTTTAAAAATTACAGAAATAAATGTACTACAAACTACATTTTTAATGGAATTTTATCCATGTCTTCCTTACTAGCAAAATGATCTGATACTACCAATTTTCTTCAAAACACACTAATTTTCCCAAAGTTTCTGATAGTTTGTTGAGTCATCTTCACTACTTTCACTTTTTTCCCTTAGTTTTCTATTGTATAGATGTTCATGGGATGTTCAGAGATTCTCTTTTTGAAGGTGTAAAAAACCAGCAGGTTTCCCATGTTTCAGTAGATGCACAAATGAACAGCATTAATGGTCTTGTGAAGATCATATGCCCTGGTACCAGCGAATGCCAGGGCCAGGAGGCAGGAATGTGTGGGTTGGGGAGCAGGGTGGGGGGAGGGTATAGGGTATTTCAGGATGGCATGTGAAATGTAAATGAAGAAAATTCTAATAAAAAATGAAAAAAAGAAAAAAAGTTGTAAAAAGCATGAACTTGGGAGTGGGCATATTCAGAAGATATTGAGGTGAGTTTTGGCAGTGACTTGACTAGGGAAATAGTCATCATTTTTTTATCCTTTTATATATTTGCAAGAATGCAGAAAGTCATTTTAAAAGAAAAATATTCTTCCAGGAGTTAATTGAAGTTCATGATATTGAGGAAGAGCAATAATACAATGAAGTTTTTCATGGTTTCACAATTGGATAGAGATTTAAGCCACGGTTCTGTTATACACATTGATGTATTTTCCTATGGTAATTCACAAATATTTTTAGGTGGGATAATTCCATTGTGATTTTTAACAAGGTTATTTCTATTTAAGATAGTATTTTGTGTCATAAACTTTATTTTAATCTGAGAGTTAATAAAAGCATTGTTATATCTTGGGTTTTTATTACAACTATCTGTTAATCTTACCTGGAGTTGTGCTTTTAAAAAGTTCTGGGTGTATAAAGGTATGTGGGTTCCCATACTTTGCTTGTGCCATCTTTGCACTCTGGGTGGAAGTGTAAATTATTCCAGATGCTATAGATAGGAAGAGGAAGATGCCAGCAAACCCTCTTGTTTTAAGGAAATGGCTGTTCTCTTTCTTCTCATTTTTTTCTATTCTTCTATCTTCATCTTTTATGACTGATGTTTATTTGCTACAGTTTCTATAACTTTCTTTTTGTAATGTGTGTATTCATATTAATAAAACTAAATACCCAGAAAGTTTTCCATATTCATTTAATTATATATCCCTGTGTGTGTGTGTGTGTGTGTGTGTGTGTGTGTGTGTGTGTGTGTGTGTGTGTGTGATTCCATGTGAAAGATGCATGCTAGTGCCTCCACATTGAGTATAGAAGAGAGTGTTCAATTTTCTGGATATGGAATAACAGGTGATTGTTAGGAACTCATATCGGGTACTACATCCAAACTCAGGTCTTTTGGAAGAGCAAAAAAGGATGTTAAGATTTTAAGATTTCTCTCCAGTCTCACAATAAGCTTTTTCTTTAAGAAATTTCTGTCTCTTATACAGACATACATTGGTATGGTTATAGATCTCAGATTCTCAAATACTAAATAAATTTCAAATACTTATATACTTATAGAAAATTATATAAAAACACATGTACACTCTGGTAAGGTGAAGTATGTATATGTTCAAGGACTATGAAGTTTTAAATTAAAGCATAATTTTCCAAAAGTATACTTTTTAAAATATAAGAGGAAATAATCATGGTATTTATAGGTTCATATACATTTGTTCTTATTATACTACCATTGTGCACTTAAAAGTTCTGAAAATTAGCCAATAAATAATGTTGTTCAAATGTGCATACTGAGTAAATCTTGGAAGTGGGAGATGCTGTGTCTCATGAGCATAATGAATAAATCCTTTTTGTGTCCTCACTGCCATTGTATAACATTGGTACACTTAATTTAACCTTGTGTATATTTTTACAAAACATAGAATTTCTTTAATATAAATAATATTGTGCGGGGGAGAGGAGATGTCTCAGTGGGTAAAGGCACTTTCCATCCAAGCAAGAGAACTTAATTTTAGTTCCTGGAACCCATATGAACGTGGACAGAAAGAGCTGACTCCACAACTTTCCCGGCATACACATGCGTGCATTGCATCACATGTGTACTTAGTCATAAATCACAAACACAGAATAAAAGTAAAAAGGTAATTGAAACACTGATTGTTTCAATTAACAGAACGTAGATGTGCATTTCTGCATGCTCTTTGTGAGACCACAAAGCTTTTCCTGATCTCACAAAGAGAATGGAAGATTGCACTGAATGAGGAAAAAGTCAGCTGAATACCAGCATGCGTACATCAGTACATTGCTCTCTGTACTTTACTGGGGCTCAATGTTAAAAGCTCCCACAAGCTATTGATGCCCCGATTTCCCAGTTATGATGGATAGTAACACTATACTTTCAAACTAGGAGCTAAAGAAGACTTTTATCCATTGGTGCTGGAGCCACAGTTGCCGAGCCGAGGCCATGCTTCTGATGTTCGCCCATCGCCCTGCATGGTGCAATAGTGGTCTCAAAAGATTCAAAGTCCAAAATGGCAATCCTCAAGGACCAGCTGATTGTGAATCTTCTTCAGGAAGAACAGGTTCCCTAGGACAAGATTACAGTTGTTGGGGTTGGTGCTGTTGGCATGGCTTTTGTCATCAGTATCTTATGGAAAGACTTGGCAGATGAGCTTGACCTTGCTGACGTCATGGAAGACAAGCTAAAGGGAGAGATGATGGATCTCCAGCATGGCAGTCTTTTCCTTAAAACACCAAAACTTGTCTCTAGCAAAGACAATTGCGTAACTGCAAACTCCAAGCTGGTCGTCATCACAGCAGGGGCCGTCAGCAAGAGGGAGAGATACGACTCAATCTGGTCCAGTGAAACATGAACATCTTCAAGTTCATCATTCCGAACATTGTGAAGCACAGTCCACACTACAAGCTGCTTATTGTCTCGAATCCAGTGGATATCTTGACCTACGTGGCTTGAAAAATCAGTTGCTTTCCCAAAAGCTGAGTTATTGGAAGTTGCACTCTGGATTCAGATCGGTTCCATTACCTTATCAGAGAAAGGCTGGGGGTTCAAGCGGTGAGCTGTCACGGCTGGGTCCTGGGAGAACATGGCGACTCCGGTGTGCCTGTGTGGAGTGGTGTGAACATGTGCCGGCGTCTTCCTGAAGCCTCTGAACCCAGAACCGGGCACTTATGCAGACAAGGAGCAGTGGAAGGAGGTTCACAAGCAAGTGCTTGACAGTGTGTAGGAGGTGATCAAGCTGAAAGGTTACACATCCTGGGCCATTGGCCTTTCTGTGGCAGACTTGGCTGCGACCAAAATGAAGAACCTTAGGTGGATGTATCCTGTTTCCACCATGATTAAATGACTCAGTGGACTCAATGGTGATGTTTTCCTCAGTGTCCCATGTATCCTGGGACAAAATGGAACCTCGGATGTTGTAAAGATGACACTGACTCCTGAGGAAGAGGGACTCCTGAAGAAGAGTGCAGATACCCTCTGGGAAACCCAGAAGGAGCTGCACTTCTAAAGTTTTCCCAGTGTCCTAGCACTTTACTATCCAGGCTGTAGTAGGGCTTCTATGGAGACCACACACTTCTCAAAGCATACAAGTGCACTGAGTCTGTTTTGTGTTAAGCATCTGTAGCTGGGCATAGTGCCTGTCCTAGAGTTCAGTTGATACATTCAGTGTCTCTGCTTTGGGGAACACTGCTTTTCTTTTTTGTACAAGGTATCAGTTTCAAATGACTTCTTGGTTAGTGATAAGAGTTTGTTTAATTTACTCTTCTTCATAGGATGTTATCTCCTTTGAACTCGTGCTTCTCTTTTAAGTTAACAGTGTATCAACCTGGCTGTCCCCTCAAGAAATTCTTTCTTTAGAGACATTAACCACATCTGGCCTTACCAAACTTTTTGTCCTGTCTTGCAAATAGATCTCTGAGCCTTAAGCAAGGGAGTTTGGTAATTGCATCCCATTAAACCTGCTCCAAAATTTCTCACTCTGTGACCATTATCTAGTAAGATGTGGCTCTGTGATCATTCTCATCAACTGAAGAAGTTTCTCTGATGAGGTTTGAGTGATGTTTTTTCTCTGTGGGTATTAGGAATCATTTTATTGCTATGTTCCCTTAACATAGAAATAGTCAGTTTTCTGCTAGGGTCCATTAACTAACTAGTCCTAGGTTCTTGGCCATTTTATCAGTGCCATATCTGTGCTGAATCTCATCTCCATGACTCTTAAATGAAATTACAAATTGGTTAATTACTTCCAACATCAATGCCATTATTGTGTCATTGTATCTTCCAGGTAGGTTGCAGTTGACACATTGTCACATGGCTTGCAGCTGAATATTTAGGATGGCTTTTCTTCTCTGGAACTTAGCATAGTAAATTACAGTATCATGAACACAAGTCAGAATGAGAAAAGCTATTACTTAGGCATGAGCTCAATTTCTTCAAGTTCAATGACATCAGTATGTGATATCTTCAGGGATACAAAAGCGTTTGTGGCAAAAGGCATGGAATTAATACATACATAAATTCAGACTAATGTCATAACTTTATTTACTAATTGAAAGTCCAACAATACAATTTTGTAGAGCAGTCACTAGTGTTTTTTACACAAGTTGGACCTTTATCTCTGTATAAAACTTATTCATCTCAGATATAAAATTTCTAATATATTTTTATTTCACTTCTACACCATTGTTATTCCTTTGTGTCATCTGTAGATACCTTGAAATATTTCTAAGGAGTACTATGAGACTGTCAAAATCAAGAAGACTATAGAGATGTTCATTTTCTTGTGGTATTCTAGATGAACTCATGGTAGCCACATATGTATGATATAACTAGGATGATTGAATAAAACTTAAATATTAGTGAACAAAGATTTACTGATATTAATTCATTCATTAGTTGGTTGATTAATTTACTAATATTGATTTATTAATTTCTTGAGAAAGTGTATAGCATAAACATAAAATAATATATGGACATAGTGTGGGTAACACAAAGAAGTATTTTTTCCAAATATAGTCAATATAAATGTATTTTAAAGGAAATTTGATACTAAAAGTAAAACATAAAGAAGTGAGATGTGATAGGAATAAAAATATAAAGAAATTTGAGAAAACAAAACATTTGCAAACTCTAGCGAGCATGAGTAATCTTAGTGTTCTAAGTTGCTGCTGTTGTGGTTGTGGATGTGGTTGTTGTTCTTAAATGGTTAAATGTCAGATTGCATTGAAGTATTTATATCTATGTGCACTACATCTAACTTTGTTCAGAGAAGCTTCTTTATGCAGTGTGGAATGATTATTGCTGAGACTCATAACTGATCAAAGTCCTAGTTATAAATAACGGTGAGGCTTCAGTTCTGATGTGTTGTCTACAACTACTCCCCTCAGATCCTCACCCTAAGACACTCTACAGGAGAGTTTGGAAAGAGATTGAGAGGAGTACTGAGAGATGCTGACTTCTAGACATGGCATGTTATGTGGCATATCATCTTGTAGCAGCTGTGAATATATAGCATGGTTTTATGCATGCCAATTTATAGCAGTTGTGGATACCTGCACAAAACTGTTACTATATAATCTTCCCCATAAAGATTTATATCTAGACACTCTTGCACGTACAAAAGATCAACAATGGATTACTCTAATAATATTGTTAGAGAAAGAACAGAAAATTAAGTAAGGGGAGCATAGGTAAAAGATTCAAATCCATGGGACAGGAGATGGAGTTAAGATATGGTTTCCAAAGCAATAACGGGTCTAACAATAAAGGTCCAAATGTGCTAAGATGCTGGCAGAAACAAATATAGTACACGTGTCTAAAAATTATTTTTAAAAGGCTCATGGGCTTTCCAAAGGAAAGAACTCTAAATCAGAGAGAAGTGTGGAGAGCATATACTCAGAGGAGGAAAAATACTGGCTGATTTCTAGAGCTAATGCCTATTCATGTTGTGTGTGGTAGAATCTGTTGACAATACGTAAACTATAA